>NC_092224.1:75421149-75721149 GCF_036320965.1 Panulirus ornatus | reverse complement strand
CTCAATCATCAAACACATTCAAAAAACCTTCAAAATACTAACTCCATCTCCTTCCCACTTCATCACTACCTGTTATTACTTCCCCAATTGTCCCCTTCATTTGTTCTCATCTTATGTAAGTTATTCACCTTCCAAAACATTTTTATTCTTCCTAAAATTTAATGATACTCTCTCATTCCAACTCTCATTTGCCCTCTTTTTCAACTTCTGTAACTCTCTTGAGCTCCTGCCATTTTTTTTTTATATATCTCCCATTTGCACTCCTTCCTTGCAAGTATCGTCCAAACACCTCTCTTTTCTCATTCACGAACAAATTTAATTCTTCATCCCACCACTCACTACCCTTTCTAATTTGCCCACCTCCCACCTTTCACATGCCACATGCATCTTTTGCACAAGCCATCACTGCTTCCCAAAATACATCCCATTCTTCACCCACTCTCCTCATGTCATTTGCTCTCACCTTTTGCTATTCTACACTCAATCTCTCTCAGTACTTCCACACACGTCTCCTTTCCAAGCTCACTCACTCTCATCACTCTCTTCTCCCCAACATTCTCTTTTTTTTTTTTTGAAAACCTCTACAAATCTTCACTGTCGCCTCTACAAGATAGTGATCAGACATCCCTCCAGCTGCCCCTCTCAGCATATTAACATCCAAAAGTCTCTCTCTTACATGCCTATCAACTGGAACGATGTGGTACACCGGGGTCGGCGTGCTTCAATGGATTGAACCAGGGCATGTGAAGCATCTGTGGTAAACCATGGAAAGGTCTGTGGAGCCTGGATGTGGAAAAGGAGCTGTGGTTTCGGTGCATTACACATGACAGCTAGAGACTAAGTGTGAACGAATGTGACCTTTTTTTTTGTCTTTTCCTGGCGCTAACTCGCTGGAGGGTGGGGGATGCTATTTCCTGTGCAGCGGGTTGGGAAAGGGAATGGATGAAGGCATTTCAGATAAGGGATACTCAACCTGTACTACTATTATTATCATTATACTTGATCACTGTTTCCCACGTTACCGAGGTAGCACCAGGAAACAGATGAAGAAAGACCCCTCCATGCATAAACACACATATATATACATACACTCACATACACATACATATATATATCATCAAATACATACATGCATACATATATATATCTTTTTATGTTGAAGGCTCCACTTACAGACAAAAGTCCACATCAAGGCTGGACCTTAATTGAAATATAGAAAAAATTGGACCTTAATTGAAATATAGAAAAAATTAAGAAACTGAAATAGAAAAGACAGGGGAAAGTATTTACAAATTTTAGAAGTGAAACACCTGTCTTTTGAGATGTGCCAGGTCATATTTATTGGGAAAGACATGAGAAGCTAGAGTTCCAAAGCTTTGACATGTAGGGAAAGAAGCAGGTATCAAAACAGCCCACTCTTGAGTGGCCGATGGCTACACAATAATCATGTGATGCAGCAGTTTGCCATCTATTGTGTGGTCTAGCTAGTGTTGGGGGGAAAACAAGCTGCCAGCTCTCAGGAGCAAAAACCAAAGTAATACCTATAGAAGATGGATAGTGAACAAACATTGCACCATAGGGCAAGGGGGTCAAGTTTGGAATTCAGCCTGGGGCAGTTTATAAGTTGGCTAGCTTTCAACTCAACTCTACAAAGTTAGAACCACTTGAAATGTGAGAGCAGTACTCCATACTGTATAAACAGAGAAACCATTCTGAACAGAAGTTTTTACATCTATAAAGGACATTCAGTTTCTTAGAGGCAAACTTAGCTATTGCTGCAATGTGAGATTCCAAGAAAGAGTTGACACTACAATACCAAGGACAGTATGTTTATTAAGAAATGAAATTACAGAACCATCAAAGGAGAGATGAGAATGGTCAGGAACTTTCGACAGAGATGGGTAGAAATTGGGTCTTAAGAGGCATTCAAGATTTTGGCTCCCCCACTGAGATATCCTGTCCAAGTCTGAAATTATTGAGGGAGCTGTGTCAAGATGAGATGCAGATTGAGTAAGGGAAGAGGGAGCAGAATTGAAGGATGTTGATGAATGCAGTCTTGAGTTGTCAGCAATGAGTTCACTGGATTATTTATACAGGAAAGGAAATAATTGAAAAAGAAAGGAGAAAAAGTGTAAGGGACAGTACAGAACTGTGAGGGACACCACTGTTGATGAAGAAAAGGGGGGGAGCTGACCCATCAACAACCAAGAGATAGATCAGCCAGAGAGGAAGCTTGATATGAAGGAGCAAAGTGAGGGAGAGAAGCCAAAAGAGGGGAGCTCTTAGAGATGAGACCCCGATGCCATACCATCTCAAAAGCCTTAGATATGTCAAAATCAACCCCACATAACTCCCCAAAATCTTTCAGGGATGAGGACCAAACATTAGTAAGATAGGAAAGAATATCACCAGTGGATCTCACTTTATGGAAGCCATACTGGTGATCAGAAAAAAGAATGTGCTTTTTGAGGTGTTTAAGGATATGGGAGTTGAGGAGGGATTCAAAGACTTTGGAAATAGTAGATATCAGAGCAATAGGATGATAGTTAGAGGGGTGAGAAAAGTCACTCTTCTTAGGGATGGGATGTATCAATGCATGCTTAAGCTTCTAAGCAGAAGGAAAAGTTTTGGTTTTTAAACAGAAACGGAAGATGAGCAAGCACAGGAGTAAGTTCAGAGGCACGCTCTTTCAGAACATGAGGACGGATGCCATCAGGACCATAAACCTTGCTAGTATCTAGAGAAAGAAGAGCTTTTTCAGACAATCTGAAAAGAAATTACAGGAAAAACCATAAAATTAGTATGAGCATCAGGGGGTGAAGGAATGTTTGAGTCATCCAAGGTTGAGTTAGAGGAGAAACAGGAACCAGAGTTGCTTTGTCTATGAGAGAGACAGGTATAGTAACATCAGAACAAAAAAGTGATATGGTTAGTGAAAGAAGCTTTTAGAGATGCTTAGCTAAAGATCAGAAAGACCTATAAGTAGATAACAAGGAGAGGTTATTGCACCTACTCTGAATAAAAGAACACTTTGCCTCATGGATAATGTGCTTACAGCGATTACTAGCAGTGATAAAAGCTGAATGGGAGCTAGAGGAAGGAGCCCAATATGCCTGATCCCTTGTCTGAATGGCCTAAGAACAGGAATGGTTGAAACATGAAATGGATGAAGAGGTTGTCTTGGAGGAGTGGGGGATAAATGCTTCAATTCCCACAAGAATAATCTCTGCTATGCATTTGGCAGAAACAGAAGCATCACCACATAAGACAGTAATTCACCAAAGGAAAGTCAGAAAAAAATTTATGTAAGTTATTCCAGTTAGCTTTGTTCAGGTGCCAGTATTTACATTTAGGAGGGGCTGCTGGAGGGGAAGGTGCCATTAGAATAGATATATTTATGAGTGTGATTAGAAGAACCAATTGGGGCAAGATTATGTATTTATAGTGGGATGGACAAGAGATGAAAAACAAATCCAGAATATCAGGGGAGTGGTCACAGTGGTCAGGACTATGGGCTTCAATCCCTCCACCATCCATATGGGAGGAATTCAACCATTTCCTATGGTGAACATTGAAATCCCTGAGGTTGAGGATCTTGGCTTGTGGGTGAGAGGATGTCAGTCTCATGACAGGAATTCAGATAGCCGAAGAAGGAAATAAAATTTGTAGAATTAAGAGAAAGAGGCAAAACAGAGGAAAAGTTTGGTAGTGGGGAGACAGACCTTGAGCCACATAACATCAGAGTTTGGGGACTCAAGGTCCTTGAGGCATACAACAGGTGTGTTTATGTTGGAATAAGCACAAACACCACCTTTGAAGCAGATTCGTGAGTGGTTATAGTTAGACATGAAAAAAAAGACTAGTGAGTACATCATCAGACATCAGTGTCTCAGAGAGAAGTAAGATATTAGGAGAGGTGTTAGAGAGATGGTCTTCAACTGAGGAGAGGTTGCAAGAAAGACCACGAATGTTGGAATGGTGAACAGAAAAGGAGGAAGGTCTAACAGAAAGGGTAAGGTCATGGGAGGGACTGATACTACTAATGCTAGAGCCTTCCCTCTCATTGGTAGTAGAGTCAGACAGAAACCCAATTTCCTTAGCCACATCCGCTCACACTCATTCTCTGGCTGTCATGTGAAATGCACCAAAACCATGGCTCACTATCCACATCCAGCACCTACAGACCTTTCCATGGTATACCCCGAACATTTCACATGCCCTGGTTGAGTCCAATAAAAGTACATCACTCTATTCTGTGTATACCTTTCATTCTTTTGCATGTTCAGGCCTCAATCACTCAAAATCTTTTTCACTCCATCCTTCTACCTCCAATTTGGTCTCCTGCTTCTCCTTGTTCCCACCACCTCCAGCACATATATCCTCTTTATCAACCTTTCATCACTCATTATCTCCATATGTCCTAACCATTTCAACACACTTTCTTCTGCACTCTCAACCGCACTCTTTTTATTACCACACATCTCTCTTGCCCTCAGTCAAACCACCTCACACCACAAAATGTCCTTAAACATTTCATTTCCAACACATCCACCCTCCTCAGTACAACCCTATCTATAGCTCATGCCTCACAACCATATATTACTGTTGGAACTACTATTCCTTCAAACAAACCCATTTTTGACTAACATGTCCCTCAACCCTGCTGAACCAAACAACTCTGTTCTCATTCAGATTTACTCTTAACTTTCTCCTTTCATACACCTTTGCAAAGTCAGTAACCAACTGCAATTTCTCACTCAAATCAGCCACTAGTGCTGTATCACCAGCGAATAACAACTGACTCACTTCCCAGGTCCTCTCCTCCCCAACAGACTGCATGACTGCATCTTTACCAATCTCTCCAAAACTCTTGCATTAACTTCCCCAACCACTCCATCCATAAATAAATCACACAACCATGGTGACATACACCCCTGCCGTGGACTGACCTTTACTAGGAACCAATCATTCTCTTCTCTTCCTACTTGTACACGTGCCTTACACCCTTGATATAAACTTTTTATTGTTTTGCAGCTTACCTTCCACACCATATATTCATAAGACCTTCCACAAAGCATCACTATCAACCCTATCATATGCCTTCTCCAGATTCATAAATGCCACATACAAATCCATTGTTTTTCTAAGTATTTCTCACATACATTCTTCAAAGTAAACACCTGATCCACACATCCTCTATCACCTCTGAAACCACACTGTTCCTCCCTAGTCAGATGCTCTGTACATGCCTTCACCCTCTCAATCAATAAATCAATACCCTCCCACACAATTTTTCAGGTATACTCAACAAAACTTATGCCTCTGTACTTTGTACACTCACCTTTATCCCCTTTGCCTTTGTACAATGGCAGTGCACTACACCTGCCTTCTGCTAATCCTCAGGCACTTCATAATCCATACATACAATGAATATTCTCACCAACCAATCAACAACATAGTCACCCCCTTTCTTAATAAATTCAACTGCAATACCATCCACTCCCACCACCTTTCCAGATTTCGCCTTCCACAAGGCTTTTAACACCTCTTCTCTCTTCACCAAAACACTCTCCCAGACTCACTATGCACACCACCCCAACCAAAACACCCTAAATCTCCTACTCTATCATAGAACACATTCAAAATACTCACCTCATCTCCTCCTCACTCCATCACTACCTGTTATCACTTCCCCTCTTGCCCCCTTCAGGAATGTTTCCATTTGTTCTATTGTCTTTTGCACATCATTTGCCTCCTTCCAAAACGTCTGTTCATTCTCCCTAAAGTTTACTGCCCGGGTTGGTGTGAGGACAAGAGCTAGGGAAGGAGGAGCACTACTCATGAAGCAGTTGTGGGAGTGATAGAAAGTAAGCAAGTAAATTCTAGATTGATTTGGGTAAAGCTCAAAGTGGATGGTGAGAGATGGGTGATTATTGGAGCTTATGCACCTGGTCATGAGAAGTAAGATCATGAGAGGCAAGTGTTATGGAAGCAGCTGAGTGTGCAAGCAGGTTTGGTGCATGAGACTGGTATTAATGATGGGTGATTTGAATGCAAAAGTGAGTAATGATGCAGTTGAGGGTATAATTGGTGCATATGGGGTTGGTATTCAGTGCTGTGAATGGAAATGGTGAGGAGCTTATGGATTTGTGGGCTGAAAAAAGACTTGTGATTAGGAATACCTGATTTAAAAAGAGAGATATACACATATGTATGTGAGTAGGGGATATAGCATTAATTGATTAATTGAGATAATGTGTGTGAGTTGGAGATATGGCATTAATTGATTAACTGATAGTTTCTTCTATCAGAAATTGAAAAACAAGAGTAGTAATGTTTCCAGCCCCTGCTCCCACCCCTTTAGTCACTTCTACGACACACAGGGAATATGTGGAAATTATTAGCAGCAAATGGAACCATGGAAGCAGAAGTCATAGGGTGGGGGTTGGGGGCGAAGGGTCTGGGAGCAATGAAGAATGTGTGGAAAGAGAAAACATTACCTCGGAAAGCAAAAACGAGTATGTTTGAGGGAATAGTTGTTCCAACAAAGTTATATGGTTGCAAGGCATGGGCTATAGATTGGGTTGTATGGAGGAAGGTGGATGTATTGCAAATGAAACTGTTCCAAAAAATTATATGGTTGCAAGGCATGGGCTATAGATTGGGTTGTATGGAGGAAGGTGGATGTGTTGCAAATGAAATGTTTTAGGACAATATGTGGTGTGAGCAGTTTGATTGAGTAAGTAATGAAAGGGTAAGAGAGATGCGTGGAAATAAAACGTGTGGTTGAGAGAACAGAAGAGGGTGTGTTGAAATGGTTTGGACGAATGGAAAGAATGAGAGAAGAAAGGTTGACAAGAGAGGATATATGTGTCAGAGATGGAGGGAACAATGAGAAGCGGGAGACCATATTGGAGGTGGAAGGATGGAGTGAAAAAGATTTTGAGCCATCGGTTCCTGAAAATGCAGGAGGATGAGAGGCATGCAAGGAACAGAGTGAATTGGAATGATGTGGTATACCAGGGTCGATGAGCTATCAATGGACTGAACCAGGGCATGTGAAATGTCTGAGGTAAACCATGGAAAGGTCTGTGGGGCCTGGACAAGGATAGGGAACTGTGGTTTCATGAAACATGATAAGTTCCCAAATGCACTTTCATATAATGATCACATTGTCATTGGGAGGTACAAGAAAGAAACATAACAGTTAGTTGATAAACAAAGAAGAGACATAGCAAGGACACAGCAAGGACATCTGGTAAACATGTGATAATCTGAATGGAGGTTGGGTGTGTTCAATCTGGCAACATGCGTATCATAAAATCTATCAAGCAGATAAATAAGGAAACTGTTTACAAATCTTATCAACAGTAAAGCTATCCAATATCAATATTAATGTTAAAATTTTTTGTATATTTATTGAGAGAAGATTCAATGATATTTCTCATGGTACAAGAGTTAGAGTTAATAACTGAGATGGCATTACTCCAGTCAACACAATGATCATAATTCTTAACATGATTAAACAAGGCATTTGATTCTTGTTCTGTTCTTATACTAAGTTTATGTCGCTTAAGTAGAACAGAGAGATCCTTATCAGTCTGCCCAACGTAAAACTTATCACAATTTTTATATGGTACTCCAAAGAATTACAATGACCCAGAACAGGTACATATGCTGAACAATGATGAAACAATACGGGTGACGAAGGAAGTGGCAAGACACTCCTTCCTCAGAGACAGTAAAGTACAAATGATGGAGGATTTCAATTACAGGTAAACAGTATGGGAAACTTAAGTCCTCAGAAGTATTAAGAGCATATAAAAACTAGAGGGAATGGATATCCCATCTCTACTTGACTTTGTCTTTACACAAAATAGCATGTAATTGAATGTAAGATGTGATGTTCCTATTGTAAATAGTGATCATGAAGAGTTGTGTTTGTTTTTTAATATGTGGTGGCAAAGGATGCATGGAAAGTATCACTGGGGCCATAGGACCCAAAGCACAAAATCAAGGAAAGTACATGGGAAAAGGTCAAGTTCTTTGAGAGTAATGACAGGTATAGAGAGTTCTATAACAAGAGTTTACACCAGTCCTACAGAAGATTCTGTGAAATGGAGTGAAAATGAAAAATTCAAGTTGTGGGAAGGCATGGAAGGAGTATATGGACAGGAATGAATGAAAATTATCAGGGAAGAAGGAAAGAAGGATGTGCAACTGTGCTTTCACTGAGAGTATGGGAGGGTGTTACAGAGATGGATGGAATGGATCAAGAACAGTGTATGTACGCCCGATAATATTAAGACTATGCGAGGCAAGGATACAGTGAAGCATTTCTGGAAAAATTTGAATGACTATATAAATGGGATTGAGGAGAGAAAGGTGGTGATAAAGGGTGATATGAATGGGAAGGTGGGATGTGATGAAATTGGTAAGATGGTAAATAAGGAGTGCCTACAGTTACTGAGAAAGGAAGTTATCTTGTGGATGTCTGTGATGAGAGGGGTTTATTCATTGAAAACACCTTCATTTCTGAGCAAGATGATCCACAGACATATGTGAATTAAAATTGGTGGAAGAGAAGAACAAAGGGATTTGACTGATTGTGTGGAAGTGGATGAAATGTTGAGAAAAGCTGCGCTGGATGCTAGCATTTTGAGAGTACTCTTTGGAGATTCTAATAATTTTGCAGTTCTTATGGAAGTGAGGATCATGGGGAAGAGGAGGTATGATGTAAGGAAGAATGGAGAGGTAAAAGTGTTGGCGAGTGAGAAGACAAATCAGGAAGAAAGCAAGAGGGAGTATGAAAGAAGGGTGAGAAATTTTAGATGAAAGTGTAGTAAATGTACAAATGCAGTCACATGTGAATGAAGTGTTTAAAATGATGAGAGAAAGGCTGTTAAAGGTTTTAGAATTAGTAGCTGGATATAAGAATAAAAGGGAGAATATATGGCGGACAGATAAGATTAGAAATACTATGGGAAAGACGAAAAAGGCATATGGTAGATTGCTCATAAGGAATGTACCAGTGGAAGTTCAGCAAAGGAGGGGGGAAGAATATAAGATTTGTAAAAAGAATGTTAAGAAGCAGATGGAAGAAAGCCCTGCCTTTTTGTGAAAAGGATCTTGCAAAAGATCAAAAATAGTAGGTAAGAACATAAAGTAGGAGCATTAGGTAGAAACATTTGAGGAGGAGCATTAAGTAAGAGCAGTAAGCCACAGCATTTGGCAAGAATATTAAGTTGAAACATTGGGTAGAAGTTGGTAAGAACACTGGATTGGGGCCTTCAGAAACAATGCACTGGAGCTGACCTCTACCACTGGCCTGTTCAGGGTGAGGCAATTAAGGCATAGCAGCAACATTGGAGTTCACTAGTTATGGAGAATTTTGCCATGGCCACCTCCTTGAGGGAGCTCACAAAGGGAATGGACAGCAGGGGTGCAGACAGGTAAGATAGATACTAACATTTAAAACGAAGGGGTGGAAGTATGAGTGCTCCTGGTGGCCAAAAGAAGAGATGGTTCAAAATGGAGAGAGCTATAGCTTAACAAGAAATGTCATCAAGTAAAAGAGCTCAGGGATGATGTACCATGGAAGAGATATCATAGATAATGCAGCCAGCCAGCACACAAATGATAAAGGAGAGAAGAGAATGAGTACTAAAAGGAGAGTTAAGAGAAGCAGAGAGATTTTGAAAAATGAAATGTGGGCAAAACAAAAGAAAACCCAAAACTTTCCCAAAGTTTAGCAGGAACAAACTGTCAACTGAAGTGCAGCTAATCAGGATAAGAAAACTCAAAAGGGAAGAATTCAAAGAATGATCAGGAAATATGTCAGGAGCTGAAAGATGAATTCAAAAGTGTTTTCACAGAAGAGGACAATAATGCACCAGTATCACCAAGGTGGGAGGGGATAAAGTCTTTGAAGGTACAATACGGTAAATAATAGAAATAACATAATCAGGCTACTTAATAACTTGACCCTATAAAACCCACACTCCTAGTGAAGTCTTCCCATATGTTATACAAGAATGTGTAGTAGAATTTGCTAGATTACACAAAATACTCTTCAATTAGTCTCTTTGGAGTGAGATAGTTCCACAGGTGAAGAGGGTGAATGCTGAACTTACACAATTGAAAGGTAATCTTGAAATTTTTGTGAGCTAAAGGTAGCTTCATCAATAAATGTGATTTGTAAAACACAGGAAAAGAATATACCAGCTTAACTCACACAACTCATTCTTCGTAACTCTAAATTTTTCCTGTGGTGAGCACTATGTGCTAGCTTTGCCTTTTGGCAGAATGTGAGAAGGAACAGATACAAGTGCAGGCAGGAACATTAGACAGGAGCATTTGGTAGAAGCAGTAGGTAGGAATATTATGTGGGAACATTAGGTAAAAGTAATAAGTTGGAATATTAGGAAGGACATTTTGTTAGTAGTAGGCGGTAGCAACACTGGGTAGGAACCTCTGAAAACTCTGTGCTAGAGTTGCCCTCTGCCAGTGGCCTGTTAAGGGTGAGGCACTAAAGGCTAAAAAGCAGCACTGTAGTTCACTAGTCATGGAGAATTTTGCCATGGCCACCCCCTTGAGACATTTCCTGAATCAAAAAAGCATCAAAGATATAAAAATATAGATTGACTACATGTGGAAAAGAAGATCAAAATGCAAATATAGGATTACTTGTAAAGGAGATGCTTTCTTACCGAGAGCCAGCATAGTTTCAGGTGAAGTAGGTCATATGTATCCAATCCTTTAAACATCTATGATTAAGGCAGCTCCATCTTGGATAAAACAAGGGGATGGGTTGACTGTGTTTCAGGAATGGCAGAAAGCCTTTTACACAATACTCCATCAGATGTTGATAAAGAAGATAGAACTAAAGGCAAGAATATAGGGTGGGCTCCTCCACCAGCTATTTCATTTCAAATGGAAGGAAGCAAAGAACACAAGAGATGAATCCACGAAGTGGGCTGAGTTATAAGTGGTGAGCTGCAGGGCTCAGTCTTGGGCCCCTTGTTATTCTTGGTGTAGGTAAAAAACTTACCTGATGGACTAGAATCATATCCAAACATGCTTGAAGATGATTCTAAGGTCATGAAAGAAATACAGAATGATGATGATTCCATCAGCCTTCAGAAAGACCTAGGCAAACTCCAAAAGTTAGATAAATAAATGGATGATGGGATTCAATCAAATTAAGTAAACTGATGTGGATGGGACAAACTAAGAGAAGGCCTCAGTGAAATTAATACCAATTAGGAAATAGATTACACTAATGTGTGTGTGAAAGAAACTTAGGAGTTGACAATGTGCCTTGCGCTACCTCGCAAACGCGGGAGACAGCGACAAAGTATAAAAAAAAAACTATGAGACAAACTTTTTCCAAACAAGTATAAGAATCATATTCAAGCATCTGGTTAAGGACATGCTGGGTAAATCATTCACGACATACTTCACACCAAAACTGGATTATACCTTGAAAATCTGGTTGTTGTGCATAATGCAGCACAAAGATCTGACTGAGATGGTACAAAGAAAAACAACTAAGAAGGTACCTGATTTTTGAACACTGAGCAAAAATAAGAGGCTGAGGGCTAAAAAGCTGTCTTCTATGGAAGATAGTTGAGAAAGTGAGGACCAAATAATAGCCCTTAAGCTTCTAAAGCAGTTAGGTAATACTGACAGTAAACAGTTTTTCAAGAGATGCAGCACCAAAGCAATCAGACACCATAAGAGGAAGTTGGGCAAAAAGTTGTAAAGGATGTTAAGATATACTGGTTAAGTGTTTAGGTGATGGAGGGTTGGAATACACTAACCTACAAGACAGTGACAGCTGGCAGGTTACAAAAGTATAAAAGGCTACTTCATGGCTGAAAAAGTACTGGACATGGGACCCATGAGTGAAGAGCTCTCTCCCTCTACTGAAAAAATAGGTAATTATAAATAGGTAAAAATAACAGCTGACTCTTCCAAAAAGATTATAGGATGATGTTGCTGACCCTCCACAAGAGGGGGAGAAACCAAAGACAATGTTTTTCAAACAGAACAATGATGTATACGATTGTGATCTTACAATGGAGACAAAACCTGAAAGTTGGAAAGTGTTCAAAGTTCTACAATGACCATATTTCTGTAGAAAAGGAACAGAACTACTGAAAATGCCTGAAATAAAGAAGGCTGTAATCTCTGAAGTTTAAATTGGAGAGGTATATCATTATTTACATTTGAAAAATCTTGGAAGGTTGAGCCCTGAATCTACGACCGAAAATAATTCGCTACTGAAATCAAAATCAAAAGATGCCTTACGTATAAAGAGAAGAAATACTGTACCTTGAACATCCAGGGCCCAAGGACTGTTCAACACATTGCTTGCACCCATCAGTGCAGAGTGGAGTAATTTAAGACTGCCCTAGATAAGTTTTACAAAATACACTAGATCAACACAGGATACAGTGGTTATGTGGGCCTGAGGGCTGCAGCTCCCACCAGCTTGGTTGACCAATGACTCATCTCTGCAGCAGCTTGGACTCGGTCCAAGACGTGGTAATACAAAACCTCCACAGACTTCTATAGGTACACCCAATGGAGGCAGAAATACTGTATACACAGTAGGGAGGTTCGTCAGTAAAGAAGAGATCAAGAGTATAGGAAAAGTGGTTGTAATGGTCAGGAAGTCATGTTGAGTGTTTAATTACTAGTTCCATAACATTATGGGTAGAGCTCAATCAATCTTTCTGGTGCAAAATGAAATCCCTTGCATAGAAGATTTCACCGTGAAGAAGTAAAGAAAACAATGGTTCATGGCAGCATGTCAAAGATATGGAGATTTATACATAAATGGAAGAAATGGAATGGGGAGGGCAATATATAAGAAATAAAGAAACAAGATTATAGAGGACAGGGAAAATTTTGAGTCAGATGGCTTCAAATGTTAAGCAATTACGGGGGGCAGGAGTGGAAAGTCCAAAACCCCCTCTTGTATTTCAGTTTCTAAAAGTTGGAAAGGAGCCAAGTGAGGAGTACTCAAGACAGGTAGTCTGAATCTGTGCAGATGAACCCAAGATCAGAGGAAAGGAAAGATAGGTAGTATGTTTGGGAATGTCTTAGGAGTAAAGTCATGGGTTGATGTGAGGGCAAGTGCTAAGGAAGAGGTTCCACTTCTGCTGAAGCAAAAGTTGTGGGAATGTTGAGAAGAGAGTAAGGAAGTGAGCTCTAGAATGATGTGGGGAAAAATGAAAATTGATTACAAGAAATGGGTAGATTATTAGTGCTTATGCACCTGTTCATGAGAAGGACGATGAAGAGAGGCAAGTTAATGGTAGCAACTGGGCAAGAGTATCAGCAGTTTTGATGTTAAAATCGGGTATCATTCATGGGGTGATGTGTATGGAAGAATAGCAGTTGAGGGTATAAATAGGGGTATGAGGTATTCAATAAGGTGACAAGATATAGTGAATGGTTTGAAGAGTTGTGTGCTGAAAAATGACTGATGACTGAGAATACCTGGTTTAAAAAAAAGGGACATACATAAGTATACGTGGGTGAGTAATTAAGATGACATGAGGGCATTACTGGATTACATATTAATTGATAGGCATGCAAAAGAGATTCTTGGATGGGAATATGCTGAAAGAGGCAGTGGGTGGGATACCTGATCAGTGCTTCAGAGAGGCAAGAGAGATTTGTAAAGGTTTTCAGAAAAAGTGAAATGATGGGGTTAAGAAGGTGGTTGGTGAAAGTGATGAGCTTGGTAGAGATACTTGTGTGAAGAAATACCAGAAGAGATTGAGTGAAAAATGGCAAAGGGTGAGAGTAAACAATGCTAGGGGAGTGGGTGAGGAATAGAGGGTATTTAGGGAAGCAGTGCTAGTATGTGAGAGAGAAGTGTGTGGCATGCAGAAGACGAGTAGTAGTGAGTAATGTGATGGAGAAATAAAGTCGCTAGTGAAAGAGTAAGGAAAGTTGTATGGGCTCTATTTAACGGGAAGGAGCATAAGTGATGGGGAGGTGTACAAGAGAAAGCAGCAGGAGGCCAAGAGGGAGGTGCAAGAGCTGAAAAAGAGGGCAAATGAGAGTTGGAGTGAGCAAATATTACCAAACCAGAGAGAATAAGGAAATGTTTTGGGAGAAAGGTAAACTGTGTGAAAAGACAAGAGAATAGACAGGAATGTCAGTCAAGGGCAAATGAAGAAGTGGTAACTGGCAGTGATGAGCAGAAGAGATGGAGAGAATACTCGGAAGGACTTTTGAATGTATGTGATGACTGGAAGTCAGATGCAGGATATTTGGGTCAAGATGATATGCTGAGGAAGAGAGTCATGGCAAGTACTTAAGTGAAAAGAGAAGAGGTGGTAAAAGCATCATCTAAGTTAAAATGTCATAAGACAGTTGAATATATCTCACCTTAGAGGGGGGGTATGAAATTCTTTGCATACCAGACCCTTGCGTTTACCAACCTGATTCCCCCATCCATAAACAAACTAAAGAGCCATGGTGACATCATACACCCAACTTCACTCTCCTCTCTTCTATCTTATACACATACCTTACACACTTTCTAAAAGCATCTCATCAATTCTAGTGGTATTCGTTCTGCACCAAACATTTTTAAGGTATCTCCATCTACCCTATCATATGTTTTCTCCAGATCTATAAATGCCACTTACAAATCCATCTGTTTCCCTAAGTATTCCTTTCACAGTCTTAAAGCACACATCAAATCCAAAATACTCTATCACTCCTGAAACCACATTGTTCCTCCCTAATCTAAAGCACTGAACATGCCTTCATCCTCTGAATCACCACTCTCCCACACAACTTAACAGGTATACTCAACAAACTTACACTCTGTAGTCTGAATACTCACTTTCATCCCCCTTACCTTTATATAGTGGCACTAAGCATGCATTCTGCCAATCTCAGACACCTTACCATGAACATTACATACAATGAAAATACTAACTCACCAATCAACAACAAAGTCACCCACTTTCTTAATTACATTCAAATGTGATACTATCAACTCCAGCCACCTTGCCACATTCCATCCTGTGAAAGGCTTTAACCAATTCTCTCTTCACAAAACCACTTGCACTGACTCTTTTTTAATTCAAATACCACCTTAAACCAAACTCCTTACATCTCAAACACATTCAATAGTCCTTCAAATACTCATTCCAACATCTCACTTCATCACTACCTGCTACCATTTCCCCATTTGACCCCCTCACTGATGTTCACATTTATTCTGTTGCTTTCCATACGCTATTAAATTCTCAAAAATCCTCCTATTCTTCCTGAAGTTTACTGTTACTTGCTTACTCTAACTCTCATTTACCCTCTTTTTTTTTTTTCAAAACCAGCATCTTCCTCTTTACCTCATACTGTCTTCTCTCACATGCCTTCCAATCATTTGTACTCCTTCCCTAAAAGCACCACTACTCATCATCATCATCATCATGAGCATGTGTGACTCTGCTGCCAGCAAGCGGGAGGGCAAAGGTAGAAGAGTAATGGCCCCTCCCACGACCCCAGCAAATTTATGGTATATTCATTTGACTACACTGTCTTGTGTGACAGTGCTACCAGTGACAAGGAGGGCTCAATTTGTAGTGTATTGGTCCCTCTCAATACCCCAGCTAACACAAGGAATATTCTATTCTCTACCCTTGGAGCAATCTATTAGGTAGTAGGCAGCTGATAGCAGTCACCCAGGGTGGTACTACTTGTGGCAAGGGTGTGTTATGTCCCCATGGTTTAATCTATTTATGGATAGGGAGGTTAGGGAGGTAAATGCAAGAGTTTTGGAGAGAGGGGCAAGTATGCAGTCTGTTGGGGATGAGGGGGCCTAGGAAGTGTCAGTTGTTGTTTGCTGATGATAACAGCTCTGGTGGCTGATTTGAGAGAGAAACTGCAGAGGTTGGTGACTGAGTTTGGAAAAGTGTGGGAGAGGAGAAAGTTGAGAGAAAATAAGAGCAAGGTAATTAGGTTCAATAGTGTTGACGGACAAGTTAATTAGAATGTAAGTTTGAGTGGAAAAAATTGGAGGAAAAGAAATGTTTTAGATATCTGGGAGTGGACTTCGCAGCAAATGGAACAATGGAAGCAGAAGTGAGTTAGAGGGGAGTGGGTGAAGGTTCTGGGAGTGATAAAGAATGTGTGGAAGGAGAGAATGTTATCTTGGAGAGGAAAAATGGGTATGTTTGAAGGAATGGTAGTTCCAACAATATCATATGGTTGTGAGGCATGGGCTATGGATAGGATTATATGGAGAAAGGTAGATGTGTTGGAAATGAGATGTTTCAGGACAATATGTGGTGTGAGGTGGTTTGTTTGAGTAAGTAAAGAAAGGGTAAGAGAGATGTGTGGAAATAAAAAGTGTGGTTGAGAGAGCATAAGAGTGTGTGTTGAAGTGGTTTGGACATATGGAGGGAATGAGTGAGGAAAGAGGATATGTGAGTCAAAGGTGGAGGGAACAAGAAGTGGGAGACCATACTGGAGGTGGAAGGATAGAGTGAAAAAGATTTTGAGCAATCAGGCCTGAACATTGAGGAGGGTAAGAGGCATGCAAGGAAAAGAGCAAATTGGAACAATGTGGTATACCAGGGTCGATGTGCTATCAAAGGACTGAACCAGGGCATGAGAAACATCAGGGGTAAACCATGGAAAGGTCTGTGGGGCCTGGATGTGGATAGTGAGGTGTGGTTTCGGTGCATTATACAAGACAACTAGAGACTGAGTGTGAACAAATGTGTCCTTTTTGTCTGTTTCCTGGCGCTACCTTGCTGAAGCAAGGGATAGCAATGCTGTTTCCTGAGGGGCAGAGTAGTGCTAGGAATGGATGAAGGTAAGCAAGTATGTAGATATGTGTAGATATATGTCTGTGTATGTGTATGTATATGTAGATATGTATGTGTATGCATACGTGCATGTATGGGCATTCATGTCCATGTATGTGTATATGAGTGGATGGGCAATTCTTCGTCTGTTTCCTGGCACTACTTCGCTGATGCGGAAGACAGCGATTAAGTTTAATAAAAAAAAAATAAAAAAACAGAATAAAATATATCATGTAGGTAAGTGGGATAAATGTGAATCTTCAAGCCACACACACATTTTCAAAACCCTCCATGCCCATGATGCAACTACCACAATGAAGACCAAGCACTTACTACTCAACTGGCCTGCACTCTCCACAAACAGACACAGGCACACAACATGACAACACTTTATGATCTATGGTCTCAACCAGTGAACATGAATGGCTTTCTGAGAATTACAGGGGCCTCATAAAGAAGAAATATTCTATATTTACATCTATTTATTATATTTAACAGCCATCTCCCGCCTTTACGAGGCAGCACAAAGAAACAGACGAGCAATGGCTCAACCCACCCACATACACATGTATATACATAAACGCCCACACACGCACATACACATTTCAAATATCTGTACATAAATATAGTCTACAAGAATCAAATAAGCACCAAAAATTACCTTTAAAACATGGGATACTGATTTTGTTAACAAGCCACTTTACAGCAGCAGCTGATGCATATAAGTGATGGGATCCCATGAAAATATGAATGCTTTGACTTCAGAAAGCAAAAGGGTAGGTGATATTAGCTAGGAGGGAATCAACTATTGGCTGAGAGAAAAACCTTTCGTTAAGCAGAAGCCTTCACAATTCAAATTGACCAAGGGCTGCATAAAAAACTTCATCAGTTTGAATGGACATGGTTATTTGATTGGTCACAGTGTAAATTACAGAAAGTCAAGTACACATACATATGCATTTATTTTTCCTTTGAAAGGACTATAAGGGTTAGAATTGTAAAAATACAAAATCAGTGTTATCAATAAGTTTATTAAATTATATGACATAGCCACCCTTTTCGGTGAACCCCCACATGGAAGCATTTAATTTTTTCTAAGCAATGAATCCTTAATTCTTATCATTTTTCTTTTTTCCCAAGCTCTTCAGACTCCTATGTAACACTTGAAACTTTAATTTTGCATCATAAATATTAAACTAATTTCATGAGGAAACACAAATAATCAAGTCTAATGTATATTCACAGTGACACACTCTACAACACATATGTTTACATCATATCCATGACAATAAGCCTATTTATAGGCATGCTGTGTGTTTGATAATTATGAATATCATACAGAAACATTCATCAGCAACTTTCAAATCAAATTTGGACGGTTTGTAAAATAAACATAATATTTTGATGGCACCATACATATAAAACAAATCCATTGCACATATCTGATATTCTAGTTGGCACAACAGATAAAGGAAAGTACATCATCTCAGGTATCATTATCACTAAGAACCATCAGTAATACATTAGAAATTTCAGAACTTGGGGACATCCTAACTAAATGCACACAAGAGAAATGTGGTGTATATATTAACAAATTAGTGAATAACATCATTTACTGAAGAAAGGGGAGAGCAAAAAAAAGAAAAAAAATGGATGTTCTAGTCTGCTTTTTCACAGATAACTAAAAAAAAAAAAATTAAACTGAAAATCAGATATTCTAATTAGATGAAAAAGTTAATACTTTATTTCTTTCAGATTAACATCACATGTGCCAGCTTTACTTTTTTGATGAGAGTTTCACAAGACGTTTGTGTAAGACATAACTGTTGCTTGGCAGATATAACTTTGAGTTATCAATGAAATCAACATTTCTGTACTCAAGGTTGCTTGCTGTGTACTGAGTTTTGTCTTCTGTGATATGACTGAAAATTCTTTCACACTCATCATTGCTGTGAAAGACAAAGAAATCAAATATACAAAGGACAAATTTCCTAAGACCTGTATGGCAGTAACCTTGATCATGCCTATTTCTTTCTAGACTTCATCAAAATGCTCGAAGACAATTTCACCTTATAACAGTAAAATTCATCCTCTATTTCGTCAACTGTCACATCATTTGGAGCAAAGCAAGGGATGTGGATGAATTTTTTTCCTTTTGTATTAACAGAGACAGCACAAGTATATGAATGCTCTAATCAAGGCCATCTCCATTAACGTTACATATATGTATATATACCTGAGCATAAGCCAGAATAACCCTGAGGAAAAGATGAACAGCTGAACAGAATGTAGGCCAACTCCCCTGCCCAGGAATCAAATCCATGCATGTCAGATCCTATGTGGGCCTGGGCATAAGTCAATAATGCCACTGCTAAGTGTGCCAGTTCAACACCAAATTACAATTTACTGATCATGCAGTTAACAGCTGATGTATAATATCCAAGATCTTTCTAAAATTGTTGTAGTTACAAATCTAATATTGAAGAAAATGATTGGTTTTATGGTCAAGACAGCTCTTCATCAGGGTCTTGCTTCAATCTGTAGCTCATAAGCTTTAAGCCTTTCTTTAATTAAATGATCATGCTGACAACTTGAGGTGGCTTGTAGAAGCACAACAAAATCTACTAAAGCTGATTTTCTACTGTTTACATCAGAGTATGACTATGTGGGTCTTCTTCCTAATGTGCCTAGTTCTGAACAGCTACTGTACAGCCCTCTTTAAAAAAAAGTATGCACTTTTGACAGTGGGTTTGTCAAAAGCTGTGAACTGTCTAGGGCTCTGATGACAATTGCAAGACCTTCTATGTGATGGCAATTGCAAGAACTTCTAGGGTTCTGACAGCAATTGCAAGTTTTTTTAATTTTTTTATCATTGATGTCTTTTTTCTTTTCTGTTTTATTCCTGCTTTTAGGCTACCTCACTCTGCTTGAAGATAAAATCACCCAGATCAAACTATTTCCATGGTGTTGGTATTGAGAGCACTGATGCTGAGGTAGTCTTCACTGAGTGAGAAGAGCATTAAGCAGATGGCATTAAAGATCTCTAACTGGCTTGACTTAATGTGAGATATTTTTTTGCAGGCTGTACTAGAGCTGGCTGATGAAGTGCAACATGTTTATTCTTAACTTCCTTAACTGATTGCACCTTTGCTGTTTTTCCACTTCTTGTGATGTGAAGTCTTGGCTTCACCAACAAAGAATGCTGTTGGTGGATCCTACTCTTCTATCTTGAAAGGAGAGCCATTAGGTACAGCATTGCTTAAAGATCTTTCTGACATCAGCATCACACATTTGAATATTATGTAGAGTAGGCTTACCCATGCTACTCTTCTCAATTTATCAGATGGTGACAGAGCATATCTTTCACAATGACAACCAACTCCCTTAAAGCTCTCTCTGCAGCAATGAAATGAAGTAGCAAGCCCATCCAACTAAGTGCACATTATTTCTTTATGTTAGCTGAGACAGCCCTAATCAAGGCCATCCCATTAATGCAAAGTATGCATATACATATATAAATAAATACATATTCACTAGCCAGAGCCAGGTACCCATTCTACTCACCAACCCCTAGGGGTGGATGAATAGCTAGGTTGCCTGTGGACCGATTGCTGCGACCAGGATTCAAACCTTTGAGCTCAACCCTGGGCAGCCTGTGAATGCGTTGTGGTCAGGAACGCTAACCACTGTTTTATAAAGGTTGCTACTCCCGTGCATGACTGCTGCTTTATTAACTATAAACCTGACACAGATTCTCCAAGATATACCTCTCCTACTGACTTCTTCATTGAATACATTAAATGTGGTTTCTCCTGTACACTCCCTACCCCCTATCAATTCCAACAGCTAAATCACAACTCTGTTTACAGTAAAATAAAAAAAACAACAAGGTGCACTAAGCTTAACATCATCATAGCTATACTAACATCTATGGCAAAGCTGTACGGTGATGTCTTCACTGTACAACAATGCAATGTTTATAATGAGATGCCAGTGTCTTTATAATGTTTAACATCAAAGCCCTGGCACAAATATACTTTTTCACTGTAAGGGAACACTTTCTTGAACAATGGTCCAGTATGGTCTACCACAGCCCCTAGGAGGTTGTGCTCCATCATGAATGACGTGAAGAAGGTTTCAGCTTAGATGGTCTTCAGATCATTCCAAGACGTAAACACTATTGTTTTGGGGGACACGAACAGCAGCACTTGCCAGTTTCTTGTGTTTAGCACCTTCAACATGACGTCTACAGTCTGTAATATGAATAATTGTATAGATCAATTTTTTTTAACCTTCATTTGCCTACAGGTTTAGTAAGAATATGGCTAGATTATGGCTGTGCTCATAATGAAATATTTACAACCTAATGTTAAAATACCATAGTAAGTATCCTAAAAGTTATATAATTTCTTGTTAACTATAATTCTTATTTACCTAAAATGCAAATGTGGTGGATGGTGACTGTGTGGTAGCCAATAGCCAGAGTTGGCAAGCTGCACTTAGCTTGAGGTAGGCCTACCAATGTTACTGCAGCTTGGGTAAATCTTAAACGAACACAAAAATATCTAATGATACATTAATATTTCAGTACGAATCATATTATTCAAATGATTCAATCATCTGAAAGTTATGTAAATTTCTATATGAGTACAGCCATAGTCTAGCCAGATTCTTATTAAACTATTAGCCTAAACTTGTAGACCAATGCAGGGTACAAAAAATTAATCTTTACAATTACAATCAGATTGTAACCTTACCTCTGGTTCCATGATGACTGATATCAATGTCAGAGTTACAAACTACACAAAATGTATGATGGTCTAGCCTTGATTGCTTATGACTGGACCACTATTTTGTGTGTTTTCAGAAATATTTGTGGCATGTAAATTCACTTTTTCTTGAGAAGAGTATCCCCACCTCTGCCATGATCATCCACTTTCAAGGAAAAATAGTAACCAACTTAGGACTTGAAGTGACAGTTTAACTAAAGAGAAATCACTGACAGCCCAATTCACTTCATTTCATGGCAAGAAATCATCTATCATCTGTCCCAGTCTGCAGCTAACATTAACCTAATAATGTCACCTAAGCACCAAAATTAGATTAATAATTTCATTTTAATAAAATTTTGGTACTTGACATGGGGTTGCTGACTTATTCATTCAATGATGAAATTCATGTGATATCTAAGCATCAGTGAATCATTCCAAATCATTCAAAATTAATATTTTGGTCCAATATGAGTGATATGATGCCTGACTGTTATTTCCTGTAAGTTCTTTTTGCACATCAGTTACCATGAAAGCATTTTGGAATATCATCATCCTTAAATGCAATGCTGTTGACAGGTATGCAATTACATCTGACACTTCTTAGTTTCATTATATAAGCAATACAATTACACTAAAAGTTAAACATGAAAGCAAACAGCAGCAGGCCACTGGGTCCTTTGAAGGCTGTTGAGCCAAAAAATCAAAAAGGCAAAGTGGCCATTAACTCTAGTAAACCCTTCAGCTCTCTCAACCACTCTCTCATTACCACACCTCTTTATTACCCTTTTATTACTTACTTGATCAAACCACCTCACACCACATGTGGTCCTTAAACATTTCATTTCCAACACAGACACTCTCCACACAGCCACATCTACAGCACATGCCTCACAGCCATATAATAGTGATGGGACTACTATACCTTCAAACATACCCATTTTTGCCTTCCCAGGTAACTTTCTCTCTTTCCACACATTTTTCAGCACTCCTAGAACCTTCACCCACTCAATTATTATACGATTCAAATCCGTTTCTGTGGCTCCATTTGCTTCTAGGTCTACTCCTACGCTCCTACGTATGTACAGCACTTAATTTTCTCCAGATTTCCTCCATTTAAGCTCATCCCCAACTGACCTGTCCCTTAGAACAGCTAAACCTAATAACCTTGCTCTTATTTAAAGTTACTCTTAATGTCCCCCTTTCAGACTCTTCCAAACTGTCACTAACTTTGGCAGTTTTTCATTTGAATCTGCCAACAGTGCTGTATCATAACCAAACAGCAACTGACTCACCTACCAGGCTCGCTCATCCCTCATAGACAACATACTCACCTCCACCATCCCATCCATAAACACAGCAAACAGCCAGTGTTACATCACACACCCCTAGAGCAGACCATCCTTCACTTGGAACCATAAACTCTCCTCTCTTCCTACTCGTAAACATGACTTACACACTTAATGAAAATTTCTTTCTGCTTCTAGCAGCTTTCCTTCCACACCATATATTCTTAAGACCTTCCACAAGGCATCTCTATAAACCCGATCACATGCTTTCTCCAGATCCATAAATTTCATATACAAATCAATCTATTTCTCTAAGCATTTCTCACGCATTCTTTAAAGCATACATAAGATCCACAAAATCCGTACTACTTCTGAAATCACACTGCATCTTCCCAGTGTGATGCTCTGTACATACCCTCTCAAACAACTTACCAAGTGCAATCAACAATCCTAAATCTCTGTGGTCTGAACACACATCTTTATCCCCCTTGCCTTTACAAAATGGCACAATACATGCATTCTGCCAATCCTCAAGCTCTTTACCATGATCCATACACACACTGAAAATCCTTACCAACCAATCAACAACAAAGTCACTCCCTTTCTTAATAAATTCAACCACAATACCATCCACTCCAGGTGCCTTGCCACAATCATCTTAAGAAAGCTTTCACCACATCTTCTTTCTTCACCAAACCACTCTCCATGACTCTCTCACTGCACATACCATCCCAGCCCAAACAACCCACATCTGCCAACCTCTCATCAAACACATTCAACAGTCCCTCAAAATACTCACTCCCATCTTCTCAGTTCATCACTCCCTGTAACAACTTCACCTTTTGTCCCCTTCACCAATGTTCTTATTTGTGCTCTTGTTTTTCAAACATCATTAACTTCCTGAAACGTTTTCCCTAACATTTACTGATATTTGCTCACCCCAACTCTCATTTGCCCTCTTTTTCAATCTCTGCACTTCCTCTTGACCACCCATATATTCCTCTTTTCTCTCTCTCAAGCAACTTTAAATCTTCATGTCCCCACTCACTACCCTATCTAATCTGAGCATCTCCCACCTTCACTTGCCACATGAATCTCTTGTAAATGCCATCACTACTTCCCCTACATACCTTCCGTTCCTTAAATACTCCCCTTGCTTCACTTACTCTCACCTTTAGCCATTCTTCAATTACTCTTTCCACTCTCTCCTCACCAATATTGTTTCCTCTTTTCTGAAAACCTCCACAAATCTTCACCCTCACTTCCGCAAGATTGTGACTAGCTTTCCCACCAGCTGCCCATTTCAGCACATTTACATCCAAAAATCTCTTTTACACTATCAATCAATATGTAATCCAATTATATGAAATACAATTTTACTTCATATAACCATATCTAATATTCTTACTTGCAAACCAATATAATGAATTACTATTATATCTAAGTAACTATTATTCTGGCATGTAACACTGAGGTAAGTGATGAATGAAAGCCACAGGTCCTCAGATGTCAGAAGTAAAAATATGGTGACATGTATGTTCTCACATCTTTTTCTGGCAATAAGACACCTAAGGAAGGCGAGCCATTAATCACTCTTTTTCACTGATTCTCATGATCTACTGTTTGTATCAACCAGCCCCAAGGAGAGGATGAACAGCTGGAATAACTGAAGACCATGTTGTGACCACAATTTGTATGTATGTATGTGGGCTCAACCCCAGGTGACCCATAAATGCAAAACAGTCAGCAATTGTAACCACTACACTACAGAGATCAATAATGTTATCAATGCTCAAAACAGAAAATATAACACTAGCCTGAAAGCATCCCAATTTTTTTTTCTTTTCAGAATCTGATGTGAAAAGTTTGTTTGTGGGTCAAAGTAGAAAATTACCTATGGACAGAGTAATCTTTTCATAGGCTGGTGAGGTGTTTAGAGAATACAATAAAAGGTGCAGAGCATACAGCATTATATTCAGATAAATAAAGAGGGTTATGTATATCAGGGAATATCATGGATTAATCAATGTAAATACAGACTAAAAACTTCTATAACATTAAAAGGACCCAAGAAAGCTTCACCTACAAACTACAATGTATAGTAGATATATAAAGATAAATATATTTCTATCAAACTGCTCTACTGTAGGGGATTGCATGTTCCCCTGGTCTGCTATCTGTATGTTGACATTTGTTGTCATTTGCACAAAGCTAAGTCATGGGTGTGACTGATATATCTTCAATGAAATATCAAATATCAAGAAAAATCTAAACTGGTGGGCATGCTACTTGAGGTTTTCATAGGTTCTGTTGATTTTTGTATGTCAATTACCTAAGTGTAAAAAATCAATTATGCATCTTTCCAAATATTGTATGCATAACCCTTATTTAGGAACATTTAATAAATCACAAAGCTAAAAATCATGCTCAGCAACTGTTACTGTTTTCTTTAAACAGCACACAGTAAAAGTCCATCTACAGTGAGTAATTTTGTTCTATGGTGCTAGTTTAGCACTACAATAACAGTTGAATGAGAATATAAGCACTAAATATTGTTGAACAATATCAATTACAGTGACAGTTGTGAGGGTTAAGTATATTATGAAAAAGAGGGGTTACTTTATGCAAAAGTAGGTAATACACTTCAAAAAAATCAAAAGAACCTATAAAACCATCACCTAATAACCAATATGCTTGTAGAAATATTTTCTTTTTTTGCTTTGTCACTGTCTCCCGCGTTTGCGAGGTAGCGCAAGGAAACAGACGAAAGAAATGGCCCAACCCACCCCCATACACATGTATATACATACACGTCCCCACACGCAAATATACATACCCGTACATCTCAATGTACACATATATATACACACACAGACATATACAAATATACACATGCACACAATTCACACTGTCTGCCTTTATTCATTCCCATCGCCACCTCGCCACACATGGAATAACATCCCCCTTCCCCCTCGTGTGTGCGAGGTAGCGCTAGGAAAAGACAACAAAGGCCCCATTCGTTCACACTCAGTCTCTAGCTGTCATGCAATAATGCCTGAAACCACAGCTCCCTTTCCACATCCAGGCCCCACAGAACTTTCCATGGTTTACCCCAGATGCTTCACATGCCCTGATTCAATCCATTGACAGCACGTCGACCCCAGTATACAACACTGTCCCAATTCACTCTATTCCTTGCCCGCCTTTCACCCTCCTGCACGTTCAGGCCCCGATCACTCAAAATCTTTTTCACTCCATCTTTCCACCTCCAATTTGGTCTCCCACTTCTCCTCGTTCCCTCCACCTCCAACACATATATCCTCTTGGTCAATCTTTCCTCACTCATTCTCTCCATGTGCCCAAACCATTTCAAAACACCCTCTTCTGCTCTCTCAACCACGCTCTTTTTATTTCCACACATCTCTCTTACCCTTACATTACTTACTCGATCAAACCACCTCACACCACATATTGTCCTCAAACATCTCATTTCCAGCACATCCACCCTCCTGCCCACAACTCTATCCATAGCCCACGCCTCGCAATCATACAACATTGTTGGAACCACTATTCCTTCAAACATACCCATTTTTGCTTTCCGAGATAATGTTCTCGACTTCCACACATTCTTCAAGGCTCCCAGGATTTTCGCCCCCTCCCCCACCCTATGACTCACTTCCGCTTCCATGGTTCCATCCGCTGCCAGATCCACTCCCAGATATCTAAAACACTTTACTTCCTCCAGTTTTCCTCCATTCAAACTTACCTCCCAGTTGACTTGACCCTCAACCCTACTGTACCTAATAACCTTGCTCTTATTCACATTTACTCTTAACTTTCTTCTTTCACACACTTTACCAAACTCAGTCACCAGCTTCTGCAGTTTCTCACATGAATCAGCCACCAGCGCTGTATCATCAGTGAACAACAACTGACTCACTTCCCAAGCTCTCTCATCCCCAACAGACTTCATGCTTGCCACTCTCTCCAAAACTCTTGCATTCACCTCCCTAACAACCCCATCCATAAACAAATTAAACAACCATGGAGACATCACACACCCCTGCCGCAAACCTACATTCACTGAGAACCAATCACTTTCCTCTCTTCCTACACGTACACATGCCTTACATCCTCTATAAAAACTTTTCACTGCTTCAAACAACTTGCCTCCCACACCATATATTCTTAGTACCTTCCACAGAGCATCTCTATCAACTCTATCATATGCCTTCTCTAGATCCATAAATGCTACATACAAATCCATTTGCTTCTCACAAGTACATTACTGAATTCCGAACACTTCAATCCCTACCAACCAACACTTCGACCCCAGCTCCTATTACTGTTCCTCATATATAAATACCCTTGTACCATAAGTCTCTATCGTTTCTAAAGATGTATGTATAATTTCACCGTGACAATCATTGTGGTATATGCCATACATACAAAATTATCTAAGCATCTGTCAATTTCAATGCATCCTCATCAGTGGTATAGTTGAGAGGCAATGAGATAATGATTGATGGCTTATTTGATGATTTATTCAACTTCAACAGTCAATATATAGGTACACAAAAATAACTGCATACTAAATTACCTTGGGCAAGGTCAATAAAATTATTTACATGAATGATGATGAAACAATATTTGACAGCCTATTCGATGCTTTACTCAGCTTTAGTAATTACACAAACAGACATGCAAACACATATAAAAAATCATTACATATCTCTGTCAATATCAATCTCATCCCACCCCTACTATTAATAAAATTTCATTGATTGATTATGAGACAATGTGTCATATTTGGATTGATGATCAAATCAACTTATTACATAGACAAAATACTGCAGAGAAATATGCAAATTAGTTAAATGATTGCCACATGATGTTACCAATCATGAATGATCAAATGATTGATACTGAATAGAACTTTTGAATCAAAAAAAATTAAGTATGAGTAATACACATACTATTATTCATATTTTTTATCAGTAAGCAATTATTGCTAATCATTTTTCATCAATAACATTATCAATAATAAGGATAAGAAGTTCACTCACAGCCACACATCCCTAACATGAATTACTCATTCAATGACATAAGCTTCTCACTCCCTGACTTATCAGCAGCTTATTCACTAACATACAACAGCTACTCACTCCCTGACCAATTGGTGGCTTATTCACAGACACATAATGGCAGCTCACTCCCTGACATAATGGTGACACACACAACGGTGAATCACTATCTGACGTGTTGACACCTCATTCACCAACAGAAATAGCAACCCACTCCCTAACATGTTAGTGGCTCATTCACTGACACACAACAGCACCTCACTCACTGACACGTTGGTGGCTCATTCACTGACACATACCTTGTGAGTGTCTTATGAAGTCTTTGGGGTCTTCATCCCCACAGCCTTGGCTGGGCCCAGGCTGCTGGAATGGGTTGTTAGTTGACCCACATTTTTTTTGTGTGTGGCTCCAGTCGCAGAAAATAGTCCACATCAAGGGTGGGCCTTGATATAAACAGAGGATTATGAAAGGGAAAAAGAAAAGAAAAGGGAAAGTATTTATGGATTTTGGAGGAAATGAAAAACCTGTCTTTGAAAATATCCAGGTTATAGTTACAGGAACAGACAAGAAAGGGTACAGAGTTCCAAAAATTCATGGTGTGCAGGGAAAGAAACAGTTATCAAAATGGTTTGCCCTTGAATTGCCGAAAGGCTACGCAGTAATCATGTGACAAAGCAGCTTGCCAAGTATTGCAAAGTTGCCCTTACAGCCTCACAGGTATGGTACACTTTGTCGGCACATGTCCAAAATGAATTCTTCCACTTCTCTACCTTGCATCCCATGCTGTTTCAAATGGTAGTTTGCAAGGTGTTGAAGGGTCTTAGGACATGGATGTTTAAGGCAATCTCTGTTTTTGTGCATATTGCACCACTAGATTTCAGAAGTATTACTTTACAAAGTTTTTTGTGCCTTCTATGCCAGTTGGATGTTATTTCCAAATAAAAATTGGGACTCATACCTTCTAGGATTTTCCAGGTACTGATGATGATATATCTCTACTGTTTGCACTCCAGGTAGTATAGCCTTAAAACTTTCGATCATTCTCTGAAATCTAGTTCCTTTACACATTAATATGGGCTATGAAAGATCTCTGGACACTTTCTTAATCTATAATTTCACCTGCCTTGTAGGGTACCTTTAGAATGCAACAATACTCTATTCAAGAAAAAATTAGTGCCTTAAATAATATCACTGGTTTATCTTCCCTTGTCTTAAAGGCTTGCAGGATCCAGCCAGCCATCCTTCTGCATGAGGTAACCACTGTTTTATTGTGTTTGCTGAAGGATCATTTATATTATTCAACAGGTTTATGGTAGCATCTGCGTCTGTGAGGTATTCTGTGTTGTCTTCAATTTCATCTTCCTCATATCGGAGTTGAAACTTATCTCAAATGAAAATCATGTTGTTCTCAGTTGCCCAGTTAAAGACTTTG
This sequence comes from Panulirus ornatus, assembly GCF_036320965.1. Lineage (NCBI taxonomy): Eukaryota > Metazoa > Arthropoda > Malacostraca > Decapoda > Palinuridae > Panulirus > Panulirus ornatus. Next base: position 75,691,731 of record NC_092224.1, on the reverse strand, counting down.
TTCATGTCTCTTTGTAGCTTTTTTGCATTCTCTGTTGATGAGATTTTCATATTTATTCTTGTATCACTTACAAAGGATAATATGTGGCTCATGTTTGTGACAGAGTCAGATATAAGAATGAGGAACAAGTAGAATGCAAGTACAGTTCCTTGAGGAACTAAGCTTTTTCTGGTAAAGCATTGGAGAACAAATGGTTTGCAACTACATGTTGTGATAAATTAGTTAAAAAGTTGAAGATACATCTAATTTTTCCACTTATTCCCATCTTTTGCATTTTATGTGCATGACACCATGGTCACATTTGTCAAATGCTTTAGCAAAGTCTGTGTAAATCATGTAGGCATTTAGTTGTTTTCCAAATCTTCAACAATCGTATCATAATTTTCTAGCAACTGATAGGGGGAAGATCTTTCTACCCTGAGACTATGCTGTCCTGGGTTATGTACATTGTTTACTTTCCTAAATTCAGTCAGCTTGCCTCTTTGGACTCTTTCTAAGATTTGAATAAAGTATGAGATGTTTGAGGACAATGTGTGGTGTGAGGTGGTTTGATCGAGTAAGTAACGTAAGGGTAAGAGAGATGTGTGGAAATAAAAAGAGCGTGGTTGAGAGAGCAGAAGAGGGTGTTTTGAAATGGTTTGGGCACATGGAGAGAATGAGTGAGGAGAGATTGACCAAGAGGATATATGTGTCGGAGGTGGAGGGAACGAGGAGAAGAGGGAGACCAAATTGGAGGTGGAAAGATGGAGTGAAAAAGATTTTGTGTGATCGGGGCCTGAACATGCAGGAGGGTGAAAGGAGGGCAAGGAATAGAGTGAATTGGAGTCATGTGGTATACAGGGGTTGACGTGCTGTCAGTGGATTGAATCAAGGCATGTGGAGCGTCTGGGGTAAACCATGGAAAGCTGTGTGGGTATGTATATTCGCGTGTGTGGACGTGTGTATGTACATGTGTATGGGGGGGGGGGGGGGGCATTTCTTTCGTCTGTTTCCTTGCGCTACCTCGCAAACGCGGGAGACAGCGACAAAGTATAAAAAAAAAAAAAAAAAAAAAAATGATTCTAATGCTATCGGTCGATAGTTTTTGGGATTGCTTTGCCTCTACCTTTGTGGAATGGGGTTATGTAGGTTAGTTTCAGACCTCCAGTAATAGTGCCAGAATCTAAACTTTTTCTTCAGAGAATACCCAGTGCATATGCTAGAGATGTCTTGAACTTCTTTATAAAGACTAGGTTCCATGAATCTGGGCCAGAGGCTGAGTGCATGGAATGCTCTCAATGGCCATCTGGATATCTTGTATTGAGGTTGTGATATCTGCTATGTGTATATCTGGAAGACTACTATTAAGGAATCTCCAGGGTCATTTATCAGAAAAGTAGTTTCTGGCTGGCTGAATGCTGATTTACATTGCCTTTTTAAAAACTCACTCATTTCTTGGGAGTCATCTATAGCAAGACAGTGGCTCACTCCCTGAAAAGACAGAGGCTGACTTATTCACTAGCACAAGATGGCACCACACTCCCTGACACGTTGGTGGCTCGTTCAAAGACATACAACAGCAGGCAACTCCCTTATCTATAGCCCATGCCTCGCAACTATAAATTGTTGGAACTACTATTCCTTCAAACATACCCATTTTTGCTCTCCAAGATAATGTTCTCTCCCTCTACATATTCTTCATCACTCCCAGAACCTTTGCCCCCCCCCCAACCTGTGACTCACTTCTGCTACCATGGTTCCATTTGCTGCTAAGTCACTCCCAGATATCTAAAACACTTTACTTCCTCCAATTTTTCTCCGTTCAGACTCAGATCCCAATTAATCTGTCCCTCAACCCTACTGAACCTGATAACCTTGCTTTTTTTTCACAATCTCAACTTTTTCTTTATACATACTTTTCCAAACTCAAGTCACCAACTTCTGCAGTGTCTCACTCAAATCAGCCACCAGAGCTGTATCATCAGCGAACAACGACTGACTCACTTCCCAGGCCCTATCATCCCCAATGGACTGCATACTCGCTCCTTTCTTCAAAACTCTAGCATTTACCTCCATAACCACACCATCCATAATCAAATTAACCATGGGGACATCACATACCCCTGCCGCAAACTGACATTCACTGGGAACCAAACACTCTCCTCTCTCCCTACTCGTACACATGCCTTACATCCTTGTTCAAAACTTCTCACTGCTTCTAGCAACTTGCCTCCCACACCATATACTCTTAAGACCTTGCACAAAGCATCTCTATCAACTCAATCATATGCCTTCTCCAGATCCGTAAAAGCCACATACAAATCTATCTGTTTTTCTAAGCATGTTTCACACATTCTTCAAAGCAAACACCTGATCCACACATCCTCTGCCACTTCAGAAACCACACTGCTCTTCCCTAATCTGATGCTCTGTACATGCTTTCACCCTCTCAATCAATACTCTCCCATATAATTTCCCAGGAATACTTCACAAACTTATGTCCCTGTAGTTTGAACACACCTTTATCCCCTTTGCCTTTGTACATTGGCTAGCTCACTAATGCAGGAAATGGCCTCAAAGGCCCAGTCCTCTGTTCTTAGCGCTACCTCGCTAATGCGGGAAATGGCGAATAGTATGAAAAAAAAAAAAAAAAAAAAAAAATATATATATATATATATATATATATATATATATATATATATATATATATATATATATATATATATATATATTCCTATGAGTCCACGGGGAAAATCAAACACGAAAAGTTCCCAAGTGCACTTTCGTGTAATAATCACATCATCAGGGAAGACACAAGAGAGAAATATAACAGTCAGTTGATATACATCGAAGAGATGAAGTTAGGACACTATTTGGTAAACATGTAATTGGACAATCACATGTTTACCAAATGGTGTCCTAGCTTCGTCTCTTCGATGCATATCAACTGACTGTTATATTTCTCTCTTATGTCTCCCCTGATGATGTGATTATTACACGAAAGTGCACTTGGGAACTTTTCATGTTTCATTTTCCCTGTGGACTCATAGGAATATCTCGATCATGCACAAAATTGTGATCCTTTCCAATATATATATATAAATATATATATGTGACTGGACAATCACATGTTTACCAAATGGCGTCCTAGCTTCGTCTCTTCGATGTATATCAACTGACTGTTATATTTCTCTATTGTGTCTCCCCTGATGATGTGATTATTACACGAAAGTGCACTTGGGAACTTTTTGTGTTTCATTTTCCCCGCGGACTCATAGGAATATATATATATATATATATATATATCATCCCTGGGGATAGGGGATTAAGAATACTTCCCACGTATTCCCTGCGTGTCGTTGAAGGCGACTAAAAGGGGAGAGAGCGGGGGGCTGGAAATCCTCCCCTCTCGTTTTTTTTTTTTTTTTTTTTTCCAAAAGAAGGAACGGAAGGGGCCAGGTGAGGATATTCCAAAAAAGGCCCATTCCTCTGTTCTTAACGCTACCTCGCTAATGCGGGAAATGGCGAATAGTTTAAAAGAAAAAAAAAAGATATATATATATATATATATATATATATATATATATATATATATATATATATACACTAAGCTGGGTACTCATTTTATTGACCAACCTCTTGAGGTGGATGAATAGTTGGGTAGATTGGGGACCAACTGCCACAACCAGGATTTGAACCTAAGTGCTTGACCCTGCATGGCCTATGAATGCATCAATGTCAGGGAAGCTAACCACTACACCACAGAACTCCAAACAAAGTACAGACAATTCCTTAATTATACACCAAACACTTCCATGACAGTAGAACCTAAATCACAAAGCCAAAGCAAACATCCTCTTTCTGATCAATTACATTAATCAAACTCAGAATCCCTACGGTAGTCAATGACTAATTCAATATTACTTTGTATGAATGATAAGATAGATCAATCTCCACAGGTATTTCTGTAATCATACCAAATTCTATATTGCACCTACAACATAAGATGCCATTTCCTAATGCTTATACTAATAATGAGCTATCGTAGACTATTACCAGCATAATACTCAAATTCATGCACCACCAACAATTACTGTATTATATTAACACAGTCTTGCTGAATAAAATTATCCAATATCCACATCTAATAGCAATGCAAGCTAAACAGGGCTTTTACTGAGAGTTTGTCCCTTACCTTCGGCTAGTTCAGGTTAGGTTAGGTTCATTTTGCTTAGGTTAGTTTTGGCTAAATTAGGCTGGGTAAGTTAGGATTGATTAGGTTTACCGAAGTATCGGAAAATATTCTGGGATCAATTTTCGGCTGGGGCCAAAGTGCAGGGTTGGTGGAGGTAATCTTAACTGGCACTCAGTTTTTGGGTGCATTATCTTTTATTCTATAGTGGTGAAGATGTTATATGGGAAGAGATAAGAATATCAAGACAAAAGTGGGGTCAGTTGAGGATAAAGACGAAACTCTTGCCTAAATCATCAGATTTGACTGAATTGTGCCAGTATTACCAGCAAATATATTGTACACCCCATGCTCAGTCTGTGAGCAATAGCGCAAAAGGATTACAGGTGACAAAGGGTCTCAGTCAGACCCCAGTGGGTTAATATTACATGTCACTGCAAAGTTGATTCATTAATGTAAGCTTCATTACAGTTTCATGTCAAGTTTTACTAACTAAATATAAAAAATGGATATAAACTCAAAATTTCAGGAATCGAGAACCTATCAAAACCTTATCCTATGTACCAAAACTGGTCATATGGATTTCAGACACTTGCTTTTCGTAGATTCTGGAGAACTGGATGTGTTACACACCCTTCTTCAGTTAACCTACCTCATATATTACCTAACCTTCATGCCTATAAAAATAATGCTCAAGTTAACGTTGCACCGGTCTTAATTCCTACCGCAAATCACTCCAATCATACGTTTCCTTAGAATCCTTAAAAGTATTTACAAGATATTCTTAATTTGGAGGATTAACCTCTCCATTACCTAACAATCATAAATAAGGTCAATTAAGTCCTCTTACTTTCTAGTGACTTTAATCCTGAGATAATTTGAACAATAACATGTTGAATACTCCAACACCTAATCACTTCGAAATGATAAGAAAATAATAAACAACATACAAGAATTATACATATATGTGTATCTGCTACATTCATCAAAATGCAACGTCAAGTTAACGAGTACTCACAGCAGAACCTATAAATGTAATGTACTGAAACTACAACAGCGTCAGCAGCGGCAGACCCACTGTTTTCACGGCATAACGTTTTCGTAATGACGGATACTGAGAAATAATCCAGATTTCAATCCATTTACCTATAATCTAAACTCCTCTCAGCTATTTCATCTCCTTTACTTCGTTGGTGTTCAATTCTAAAAACTTATCAAAGTCCGATGTATTTTTTCCACATAGGCTTGATCCTACTACAGAATAATTTCATGGAAATCTGGAATACGAATCCGGATTCTTGGTCGACTGCTTCCAATATGAATGCCACATTCCACAGCTTCATTATATTCAGTGCTCAAAATGCGACACTTAAAGGCGATGGATCATATTCATACACATTATTAAGCCATATGACATATATATGACACATAAAGATAACTCTTGTCCGATAGTTTGACAAAATTTGATGTATGTATACGTGGATTAAGACTGATCTTATGTAACCTATTGATGATAATTATAAATTACTGACTACTGTGATAATGATGATAATAGCATTAGCAATCTTGCTTCTTCCATCCAATTCTACGTAGGTTTCAGGCCACCAATTCCTGTCATCATCAGGATATGGAAGGGTTCCGAGGGGGTTTGGGTTTGGTGTACAGGAAGGTTCTGCCACCGGCAGGAAAGGCGTGTCTGCACAACCTTTTGGTCTTCAGCTCCTCTCTGGTTATTCAGAACACCTTGAAATATCACTCATCGTTCCCTCATCCGTCATATTACGACGCGCCAGTATGGCGATGTTCCATTAGAGAAATGATGATAATGATAATATTAATAATAATGATAATAATGATAATAATTTTTTTTTTTTTGCTTTGATCGCTGTCTCCCGCGTTTGCGAGGTAGCGCAAGGAAACAGACGAATGAAATGGCCCAACCCACCCCCATACACATGTATATACATACGTTCACACACGCAAATATACATACCTACACAGCTTTCCATGGTTTACCCCAAACGCTTCACATGCCTTGATTCAATCCACTGACAGCACGTCAACCCCGGTATACCACATCGCTCCAATTCACTCTATTCCTTGCCCTCCTTTCTACCTCCTGTATGTTCAGGCCCCGATCACACAAAATCTTTTTCACTCCATCTTTCCACCTCCAATTTGGTCTCCCTCTTCTCCTCGTTCCCTCCACCTCCGACACATATATCCTCTTGGTCAATCTTTCCTCACTCATTCTCTCCATGTGCCCAAACCATTTCAAAACACCCTTTTCAGCTCTCTCAACCACGCTCTTTTTATTTCCACACATCTCTCTTACCCTTACGTTACTTACTCGATCAAACCACCTCACACCACACATTGTCCTCAAACATCTCATTTCCAGCACATCCATCCTCCTGCGCACAACTCTATCCATAGCCCACGCCTCGCAACCATACAACATTGTTGGAACCACTATTCCTTCAAACATACCCATTTTTGCTTTCCGAGATAATGTTCTCGACTTCCACACATTCTTCTTTTTATCATTAGTAGCAGTGATTCCGTGTTTTTCTGTCTTTCTATGGAAACAAGATATATTCTGGTTTCCTACATAGAATCGGACCCGTAAGAAAATAGAAAAAAAAAAAAAACACTTAGAACATCGGACACCGTATGTGTCGTCACTGGCACTGTACACTGTACCTAGGATAACCTGCAATGTGGCTAGAACAACCGGCACTACACCAAGCGCAGCCGGCACCATACCTAGAACAACTGGCAGAAAACCTAAAACAACCGTCACCATATCTAGCCCAGAAGGCACCATACTTAAAACATCCGGCATCCTACCCAAAACAACTCGCTTCACACCATAGAAACAAGGAACATTATACCCTAGACAACTAGCACCATACCTAGAACAACCGGCACCGCATTTTACACTGTCTGCCGGGCTTTCACAGGAGCTAGGTTCAATACCAGCCGAGGGAGCAAATAATGATAATAATATTGAAACTACTACTACTGTTACCGCTTAGTATGATGATATTTCTTTTTGCTAGTCATAGGGCACAAACATGATATAATGAACAACGTTTCTGACCGTGACACATTCACGGGCCGCCCAGGGTCGAGCGCATAGGTCCACAGCCAACCCAGCTGTTCATCCACTCTTAGGGATTGGTCGATAAAATGGGTACCTGGTTCAGGTTAGGATATATATATATATATATATATATATATATATATATATATATATATATATATATATATATATATATATATATATATATATTATACTTAGTCGCTGTCTTCAGCGTTAGGGAGGTAGCGCAAGGAAACAGACGAAAGAATGGCTCAACCCACTCACATATACATGTATATACATAAACGCCCACAAACGCACATATACATAACTATACATTTCAACGTATACATACATATACATACACAGACATATACATATATACACATGTACATATTCATATTTGTTGCCTTCATTCATTCTCGTCGCCACCCTGCCACACATGAAAAAACAGCACCCCCCTCCGCCGCACGAGGTAGCATAGAAAAAGACAACAAAGGCCACATTCGTCCACACTCAGTTTCTAGCTGTCATGTGTAATGCACCGAAAACACAGCTCCCTTTCCACATCCAGGCCCCACAAAACTTTTCATGGTTTACCCCAGACGCCTCACATGCCCTAGTTCAATCCATTGAAAGCACGTCCACCCCGGTATATCACATCGTTCCAATTCACTATTCCTTGCACGCCTTTCACCCTCCTGTATGTTCAGACCCCGATTGCACAAAATCTTTTTCACTCCATTCTTCCACCTCCAATTTAGTCTCTCACTTCTCCTCGTTCCCTCTACCTCTGAAACATATATCCTCTTTGTCAATCTCTCCTCACTCATTCTCTCCATGTGACCAAACCATTTCAATACACTCTCTTCTGCTCTCTCAACCACACTCTTTTTATTCTTCAACGCTACCAGAACCTTCGCCCCCTCCCCCACCATGTGACTCACTTCCGCTTCCATGGTTCCATCCGCAGCTAAATCCACTCTCAGATATCTAAAACACTTCACTTTCTCCAGTTTTTCTCCATTCAAAGTTACCTCCCAGTTGACTTGTCCCTCAATCCGACTGAACCTAATAACCATGCTCTTATTCACACTTACTCTCAGCTTTCTTCTTTCACACACTTTACCAAACTCTGTTACCAACTTGTGCAGTTTCTCATCCGAATCAGCCACCAGCGCTGCATTATTAGCGAACAACAAGTGACTCTCTTTCCAAGCCCTCTCATCCACAACAAACTGCATACTTGCCTCTTGCATTCATCTCCCTAACAACCACCATCCATAAACAAATCAAACAACCATGGAGACATCACGCATCGCAAACGGACATTCACTTTCCTCTCTTCCTACTCGTACACATGCCTTACATCCTTGTTAAAACTTTTCACTGCTTCCTAGCAACTAACCTCCCACACCATATACTCGTAATACCTTCCACAAAGCATCTCTATCAACTCTATCATATGCCTTCTCCAGATCCATAAATGCTACATACAAATCCATCTGCTTTTCTAAGTGTTTCTCACATACATTCTTCAAAGCAAACACCTAATCCACACATCCTCTACTACTTCTGAAACCACACTGCTCTTCCCCAATCTGATGCTCTGTACATGCCTTCACTCTCTCAATCAATACCCTCCCATGTAATTTCCCAGGAATACTCAACAAACTTATACCTCTGTAATTTGAGCACTCACCTTTATCCCCTTTGCCTTTGTACAATGGCACTATGCATGCATTCCGCCAATCCTCAGACACTTCACCATGAACCATACATACATTGAATATCCTTACAAACCAGTCAACAACACAGTCACCCCCTTTTTAACAAATTCCACTGCAATACCATCCAAACCCGCCGCCTTGCCGGCTTTCATCTTCCGCAAAGCTTTCACTACCTCTTCTTTGTTTACCAAACCATTCTCCCTGACCCTCTCACTTAGCACACCACCTCGACCAAAACACCCTTTATCTGCCACTCTATCATCAAACACATTTAACAAACCTTAGAAATACTCACTCCATCTCCTTCTCACTTCACCACTACTTGTTATTACCAGCCCATTATCCCCCTTCACCGATGTTCCCATTTCTTCTCTAGTCTTACGCACTTTATTTACCTCCATCCAAAACATCTTATCATTCTCCTTAAAATTTAATGATACTCTCTCACCCCAACTCTCATTTGCCCTCTTTTTCACCTCTTGAACCTTTCTCTTGACCTCCTGTCTCTTTCTTTTATACACCTCCCAGTCATTCGCACTACTTCCCTGCAAAAATCATCCAAACGCCCCTCTCTTCTCTTTCACAAACAATCTTACTTCTTCATCCCACCACTCACTACCCTTTCTAATCTGCCCACCTCCCATCTTTCTCATGCCACAAGCATCTTTTGCGCAAGCCATCACCGCTTCCCTAAATACATCCCATTCCTCCCTCACTCCCCTTACATAATTTGCTCTCACCTTTTTCCATTCTGCACTCAGTCTCTCCTGGTACTTCCTCACACAAGTCTCCTTTCCAAGCTCACTTATTCTCACCACTCTCTCACCCCAGCATTCTCTCTTCTACAAATTTTCACCTTCGCCTCCACAAGATAATGATCAGACATCCCCCTACTTGCCCCTCTCAGCACATTAACATCCAAAAGTCTCTCTTTCACGCACCTATTAATCAACACGCTATCCAATAACGCTCTCTGGCCATCTCTCCTGCTAATATACGTATACTTATATTTACTTGTCTTTTTGAACCAGTTATTCCCAATCACCAGTCCTTTTCAGCACACAAATCTACAAGCTCTTCACCAATTCCACGCACAACACTGAACACCCCATGTACACCAATTATACCCTCAACTGCCACATTACTCACCTTTGCATTCAAATCACACATCACTATAATTCGGTCTCTTGGATCAAAGCTGCTAACATACTCACTCAGCTGCTCCTAAAACACTTGCCTCTCATGATCTTTCTTCTCATGACCAAGTACATAGGTATCAAAAATCACCCATCTCTCTCCGTCCACTTTCAGTTTTACCCATATCAATCTAGAGTTTACTTTCTGAAACTCTATCACATACTCCCACAACTTCTGCTTCAGGAGGAGTGTTACTCCTTCCTTTGCTCTTGTTCTCTCAACAACTCCTGACGTTACTCCCAGGACATTCCCAAACCACTCTTCCCCTTTACCCTTGAGATTAGTTTCACTCGGTGCCAAAACGTCCAGGTTCCTATCCTCAAACATACTACCTATCTCTTTTTTTTTCATCTTGGTTATATCCACACACAATTAGACACACCAATCTGAACCTATATATATATATATATATATATATATATATATATATATATATATATATATATTATCCCTGGGGATAGGGGATGAAGAATACTTCCCACGTATTCCCTGCGTGTCGTAGAAGGCGACTAAAAGAGGAGGGAGCAGGAGGCTGGAAATCCTCCCCTCTCGTTTTTTTTTTTTCTTTTTTTTAATTTTCCAAAAGAAGGAACAGAGGGGGGCCAGGTGAGGATATTCCACAAAGGCCCAGTCCTCTGTTCTTAACGCTACCTCGCTAATGCGGGAAATGGCGGATAGTTTAAAAGAAAGAAAAAAGATATATATATATATATATATATATATATATATATATATATATATATATATATATATATATATATATATATATATACCTCCTGTCCCAGGAGTCCCTTCTATCCTCAAGAAGCTCCTGCCTGCACTCAGGGACCATGGGACACAAAGTGTTGCGGTGGTGGTGGTGGTGGTGTGTGTGTGTCTATGTGCAGAGAGTGCAGGGCAATTGACTATCAAATGTGCTTGATATCTTCGTTCTTGGTAGTTGCATAGTAGGCATGTAAGGTCATGAGATATATCGAAACGGTGTTTGGAGTGTTGTAGAAACACACACACACACACACACACACACACACACACACACACACACACACACACACACACATATTCCTGGGGAAAAGAATACTTCCTACGTTCCCAGCGTGCCGCGGAGGGCGACAACTGGTGGGGTAGAGACTGAGTGTAGGATGGCAAAAGGTGAGAGCAGATGAAGGTAATGGAATGAGTGAGGAATGGAAGGTATTCAGGGAAGGTCTGCTTTCCAGGAACCAACTAAGCGATTCAAATACATATACTTCAGAAAAGAACATAAGGTATTCACAGATATCAAAGGTTTCGATAATCTCGACCTAACAAGCTGCTTTTAGTTAGAGTAGTTGAAAGCCATGCCATAGATACGTTTGAGAATAGTCTTGAATATCTTGCTTCATATCCAAAACTGGACGAATAGTTGCCCTACATGGTATAGATTCGCGAGAGCTTCGTCTTCACTACACTCGAAGCGTGAGTGAGTTATCAAGAACTGATAACCGAACCTTATATGGAAAAATCCTCACTTGGCTACTTGCTCTGTTCTTTCTTTTGGAAAGCAATACAGGAAGGGAGGATTTCCAACCACTTCCCGCGTAAGCGAAGTAGCGTCAAGAACAAATAACAGCGCCTTCGAGGAAAAAGTCCTCACTTGACTCATTCTGTTTTTCCTTTTAGAAAGTAATACAGGAAGGGAGGATTTTCAGCCACCCGCTCCTCCCCTCTTAGTCGCCTTCTACGACACACACGTAGAACTGAATACAAGAGCATATTCAGAGGTATTCATCCTTCTTATGTTCCTGACGCCCAACAGTGGCGGACTCGGTAGGCTGTGGTGGGTCAATGACGTATCCCATCTGAGCCGCTGCCTGGCGCTCCAGTTACAAGACGGTGGAGTCAAACATCATCATGAACAAGAGCATGGAACGAGACTAACGAGGGAGATTATAGTAAATAACAACAAAATCATCACTAGTTGCAGTGTTCGGAGAAGGCTGCAGATAACCGTTCACATAAGAAAGAAAGCACCTCTCATCCACATCCAGACAAACCTCACCACCGCCACACAGCTTTTTGATGGTTCGCCAACACGACGTAGACGGATAAAACACGTCACTAACCTACCACAACCTACCGAGTCCGCCACTGCTGGACGTCAGAAACACGGGCCTCCTACTGCTGGAAGTTAGGAACACAGTCCAACATTACGAAGGTCTGAGAGAATCAGACATGTCAACCTGACCTCGGATCCACGTCCGGACAATAACGGTCTCGCTTTGCCCTTCTTATCATATTCAGTGATGGACTTTCTTGTGTAATATTGTTCTGCGTTTTTCCTCGACTGTAAGTTTTCTATTTTTCTGTTTCCATATGTTGTACTTAGATTGTACTACCCTTCATGAGAGTTAATTTGTTTAGTGTTTCCTTTACTTTCATGCGCTATGTGCTGTGTTTTTCCGAGTGTTTCTATATTTTGTTTGCGTTTTACTTTTCTTATCCAAGTTTTATGACGCATTTTCCCCATCTTGTAGATTCCTGATAATGCCTCTGTGAAGGTGAAAGCTTGAATGTAATATATTATGGACTACGGACAACTGGTGTTTGGGCACCCACCTAATGGTAGAATAATACCGAGAAAATTAGAGAACATAAGGAAATTGCTAACTCTAAATATGCTGTAGTATCAGATTTTATTGTGTGTGTGTGTGTGTGTGTGTGTGTGTGTGTGTGTGTGTGTGTGTGTGTCAGAGCAGCTGATGGACACGTGAGAACGGCCGCTACACCCACCACATCCTGGCAGGTCCTGGGAAGAGGTTAAATCCGAACTCATGGCTCAATGACGACAAAGCTTCTTTCGTAACAACGAACTCAATACCTTTTTCTCTGTAATGACGTCTTCCACTACTTGGAGGAGGATAATTGAGAGGATATTGTCATTACTGTGAGGTAAATTTGAAACCACTTTAGCCTGGACCCTGATAACTTACGGTAAAAAAAATATGCAGCTGGCATTCAGCAGGGTGAGCCACAGTAAGCGGATGAAGACGCACGTCCACCTGGGGCGGGATACAGGCTGTCTCGCTCTTGTTGCCACAGAACTGTCTAAGAGTGCTAGGCTTTCATCGCTGGACTCATGATCAGCGATGTTCGTTGGCCCACATGATAAATGTCTCCTTGACACTTCAATAAGTCGAATAAGATACAGTGAATAAGTCGACACGCTCCATATCAGTTGTGTATCATGAGAATTTTCTTTATCAAAATATTTCTAAAGTTTCCGAGAGAAGCCTAGGTAAGGTTATGAGTAATGGTGTTAGGTATACCTCTGGCTGGGCGACTGGCGACGACCAGAGGACGCCCACACCCTCATATTGGACAGAAATGTCAGGATGTGATGACTGTCACTTACGTCAACCGAAGGTAGTTGCTTACTGACGAAAAATATCACCAGTGCCGTCAATAATATATGACCTTGACCAAAACTATTTTTCGTCGACGGGCGTCATACATTTTTCCTCCGTTAAAAACTCGCATTTGATAATGTCACTGGTGGCGAGTAAGATACAGTGAATAAGTCGACACGCTCCATATCAGTTGTGTATCATGAGAATTTTCTTTATCAAAATATTTCTAAAGTTTCCGAGAGAAGCCTAGGTAAGGTTATGAGTAATGGTGTTAGGTATACCTCTGGCTGGGCGACTGGCGACGACCAGAGGACGCCCACACCCTCATATTGGACAGAAATGTCAGGATGTGATGACTGTCACTTACGTCAACCGAAGGTAGTTGCTTACTGACGAAAAATATCACCAGTGCCGTCAATAATATATGACCTTGACCAAAACTATTTTTCGTCGACGGGCGTCATACATTTTTCCTCCGTTAAAAACTCGCATTTGATAATGTCACTGGTGGCGAGTACTGGCTCCGCACCCCACCACCTACCCCCCAACCTCACGGTTCCACCCCTGGACAGACTGCGTCACCAGGAGAACAATCATGATGTCGGGATCTTCCCCGAGACGAATAGTTGCCCCACATAATATAAATTTGTGTGAGCTTCGTCTTCACCACACTCGAAGCTGGAGCACTGCAGAGGCCTGAAGGGTCACTGAGGCTCAAGGAAGACCTGAACATCGATCAGTAAAGTTACTCAAGATATTTGGACACCAGTCAACCAAGTGAACAAGACAACTTGAACAAGTTATTGAGATTCAACAATTAACTGCAGAAGTACCTGCCGAAGAGTTCTCCCTCTCAGAGGTATGGTTTACGTTACTTATCTGTAGTTTGTTACATGAAATATAACTTTTGCTTGTAAGACATTATTGTTCCCAAATTTTGTAATCTATGATATTACCTATATACCAATATTAATGACAACCAGTCAGTAACTTCAGGTCTTCAATAAAGGTGCGTTGATAGAATCATTAGAAATTCAATTAACCATATATGATACCATATATAGTACAAACTTAAATTACTTATTGACATGAATTAGTATATTTCATACAGATATTATGATTCATGAATCAACCACCGTAGATTACATCTGTCAACAGTATAATTCGTAGCACTTGTAAAAAGTAAGAGTATTGTACCTGGAATGTAATAGCAAATCTTACCACCAACAGGAGTTGCCTGTGGTAGAGGCTGACGGGCCATCCACACTAGGATGGCGGAAGGCGTTGTGGCCGGACTCATGGGTGTTCTGCGGACCATCACTGTGGAGCCTGTTATGCTCGTCGACGGAGCGTGCAAGGAAGCCATGCTCCTCTTTATAGAGAACGTCCAGATGAACAAAATATGCTCCGTCAACTTAGGACTGTCACCAGAGGTGAGTGTTGTACCGTGTGAGGCCATAACTTTAGAAAGACTAAGTTCAGCTGTCACGAGAGACGGTAAAAATGACGGTATTGTTAACACAAAACAGCGCTGCAGACAACACATTTTACCTTAATCCGACTCGTTAAGAATAAGACGAGTATTAATATTTTTCATGAAATAATCATAAAATCTTCTGTCATCTCCAACTGACTCCAAATGAGCTCAAATTACAAATTACGCAATCAGTTGCCATAAGCATAATAACAGGTCATTCCTATGACCAGCGTAGCGACAATGCTTTGTGTATGAATATGAATAATGATGACTGACTCTGGGTGTGGAGTAGGTGTGTGTCTGTATATGCATGATCTCTTCCACTTCCAGTTATACCCTTCGGGTGTGTGAGTCCATCATGAACACATTTTCTTTTTTACCATCTGCAGATGTACTGCATACTGTTTATTATTGAGCACATTGTTATTCTTCCCTACAGGTGTGTGACAACCTATCAGCTCACCCGGAGGAGAACGTCCGCGTCCAGAGAGAGTTCTCCGTCTTCACCTTCTACAACAGCATCATCTTGTCGGTGTTGCCCCTCATCTTCGTGCTCTTCATGGGCGCCTGGAGCGATAAATACGGACGCAAGGTGAGTTAGGGGCGACACCCAGGCTCCCCTATTTCCCTAAGATGCCACCAATACCAACATAAAGTCATTATAGCACTAATTACTGCATATTTCACCAGTAAATCTTTGTGAATGTATGGCCAGTATCATTTCGTTCCCTCTTGTTCTGAATTATATTCAGACTAATGAATCTTGAGAACCTGGCAGTGTTTACCGGTCATAAGTGTACTTTTCATATAAAATGAAACTTTGATGATTTAGAGATTTCCCGTGCTAGATATAGTGTGATATGGTGGATATAGTGGGAGATGGTCGATTATATTTCAACTATTACGAGGTTATTCTTAGACTAAATTATGTTGGTTATTTGCATCTTCGAGACTTTGAAAGCATTTGTAAATGCATGTAGATTATAGCATTACTAAAAAAACGTTGAGGAACACAGTGTCAAGAGAGCAGATTATAGCTATACGTATCGACAAAAATGAAAGACAGAAAAGTGAATATGTTTCATTGATTTCTATGGTAAGCTAATTAGTATGTGTCTTGACAGATTCCGATGTTGGTGACTTTGGTGGGTCACGTGATGTATGCCGGGGGTTACCTGCTCTCCAACTGGCAGACCACCTGGCCTGTGGAAGTGCTGTACCTGGTGACGCTGCTGGAGGCCCTGGGTGGCACCAACGCCGGCATCCTCTCCTCCACCATCAGCTACATCAGCGACATCTGCCGCGAGAACCAACGCACATCTCGCGTCAGCACCGCCAACTCCATGTGGTTCTTAGGTGGCCCGCTGGGCACGCTCATCGGGGCACTAATCATCAAGTACAGCGACTACAACGTGGCTCTGGGCCTCGTGTTGCTCTCCTACATCGGCGCCGTCGTCTACGTCGTCTTCTTCATCAAGGAGAGTCACGGACCCTTCGCCAAGAAGAAGCTACGGGCCCAGGGGTCCTTAAAGGACGAACCCACCTTTGAGAAGAAGGACGTGAGTGTCTCCACTATGGTGGCCGACTTCTTTAACTGGCGACGTGTGGTGGAGTCCTTCAAGACGGCGTTTAAGAAGCGTGAGGGCAACACCCGCACTATCCTCATGGCTGTTGTCTTCGGCAACATGATCCGTCGCATTGCCAGAGGTAAACTAACACGTTCTCACTCCTCTCTCTTGACCAGTAACATTCCTTCTCTTGAGATAATAACATTCAATACTTTCTGTAGCAACACTTTGACATCCATAACTAAAGTGAAGAACAAAGGTGCAACACACAGAGCTGCTTGGTATATTAAAGGTCTTGTTTATGTTGTTGTTGTTGTAGGGTTCTTCATGTACATGTTCGTACGTCGAGCCCTACACTGGGAGGCCACCGACTACGGCTACTGGATCACCTACCGTAACCTGCTCGCTGCTCTCGGTACGTCACGTTCTCCTGCTTCAGGTTAAATCTTTCGAGAGCAACTCTTTATAAACAACAACAGATTTTGTATTTCTTCCTAGAGAGTAAAAAAGTTAATGATTACTTCATCATAGTAACGCACTAACGTTTCAGTGTCGTCTTATCAAAGCAAGTGTGCATATACTAAAGACAGTCTGACTGATTGTATTTAGCAAAGTTTCAGTATAATAATTCGCCATTACCGTTGTGTGTGCAGGGTCTCTGTTCCTGGTGCCTCTCCTGACGCGGATGTTATCCTTCACGGATCCATCACTAGTGGTACTGGGAGCGGTGTCCATCATAGGAGAGTACGTGTGCTACGGGCTGGTGATGGGGCCACCTCAATCCTTCCTCATGTGGCTGGGGCCACCCGCAGGCGTTATCTCCAACGCTATGGTCATCTCCTTCAAGTCCATGTCCACCAAACTCGTCGCCAGTAAGGAGAAAGGTGAGTTCTTCCGCCTCTCTCAGTCCTCATGATCTAGCTGGAAGGACTTTTAACATAATTAGACTTGATATCGAAGCTTGTCTAATCAAGGGTAATGCATGACTTGCCAGAGTTACATGCGGACGTGTACTATACAAATTCATCTTGCTTAAAAATGCTCTTATGTTTGGTACATTGGAACTAAGAGATTCTCCGGCACTGATGTATTCGTAAGTGCGGATGTTAAATACGTGCAAATATTTCATAACACGAATGTTTAGCTTTTGTTTGGTACGTTGGAACTAAGAGATTCTCCGGCACTGATGTATTCATAAATGTGGATGTTAAATACGTGCAAATACTTCATAACACGAATGTTTAGCTTTTGTTTGGTACGTTGGAACTAAGAGATTCTACGGCAATGATGTATTCATAAATGTGGATGTTAAATACGTGCAAATATTTCATAACACGAATGTTTAGCTTCTAACAAGTGTGGTGTGTTCTGGTCAGGTCGCATCAACGCCGTGATGGCCGCCCTGAACGGCCTGATGCCCATGGTGGGCTACGCAGCCTACTCGCCCATCTACTACAAGACTGTGGACACCTTCCCCGCTGCTCAGTTCTTCTTCGGCGCCGGCCTGAACGTCCTCATCATGATCACCTTCATGTAAGGAAGTTTCCTACTGTCTAGGACCATAAGGCACTTATTCTGATGAGAGACGCTGCTCATTATGGAATTATGATTTATAGTTTCTGAAGTGATTCATTTGTGTTCAAAAAATAATGTTTTTGTTTATTTATCTAGTGTGGTGGAGCTGCTGCGAGCCTCATCGTCCTACAACGCTGAGGATCTGGAGGCGGCCAAGAAGGATAACCAAGGAATCCTTAGCATCCTCAAGAGACGCTCCTCCGTAACTCTCAAGTCTGTTGCTCGAACTCTCAGTGGTCCAGGAGGGAGACACGTCACCGTAATGCCTCAGCCTTCATGGAGTCAGCAGCTTCCCACCATCACAGAGATCGCTGACGAGAAGGCACGTGTCTTGGATTTGCCTCCAGCAGCCGCGAGCAAATCATCCCTCGGTCAACACACAGCAGCAGCCTGGGATATGGCTTTAACAGCAGCAGAACGCAGCCTTCGTAGTAAATGCACAAATAATATCAACTCATCTCTTGCTACGGACAACAACAACTGGTCAACGATGAGAACTAAGGAACCGAAGATCACAAGAGACCTGCCACGAGGAGCGTGTAACCTGCAGGTGGCCGGCGGGCTGCTACGTCAACACACTGAGTGAAGCGGAGATGACTGCGTCAGAGAGGACGTCGACCACGATCCCTCTGGATAACGAGGCCGTTAGGGACCCCGGCAACACACCACACAGAACAAGCTTGACATGCAGCAGGTTGAGTTTAGCGTTGGCGCCAGACACTGATGTATGACATTATCATTTCTACTTCATGAACTATGTGTTTAAGTGTCATGTACAAATATCTATACCAAAAGTAGTATTTATCATATTTATTAATATATTTTCATAATAAAAACATTATCTGTAGTTCGTTGTATATCATTACCCGTTTCAAACCTTCCAGTAGTTAATGCAGAGGAGTGTGGTGAATACCTGAACTTTGGTTCAGCGATGTTAAGTGTGCAACGCACTACCCAACAGTATATGTCACACATGACACTCGTTGGTCACCTCAATTTCTTGCATCGTTAGGGATATTGAAGCTAAATCAAAGGGTGTTCGTGATTTCATCTGAGACTGATTCACTCGGCTGGATTTTTTTTTCTTTAAAGACATGATGAAACAGAGATTATTTCCGTTGACAAGAAAGGTGTGTGTACTTGTGTACTTACTCCTAAAGGCATTACAGAATCTACATGTCAATCTTTATTCGAAATTTGAAAATTCAATCTTTTTCTCGTTTGTGTGGCATATATATATATATATATATATATATATATATATATATATATATATATATTATAATAATCGCTGTTTCCCGCGTCAGACGAAGAATGGCCCAACCACTCATATACACGTATTGGAAAGGCTTACAATTTTGCGCGTGATCAAGATATTCCTATGAGTCCACGGGAAAATGAAACACGAAAAGTTCCCAAGTGTACTTTCGTGTAATAATCACATCATCAGGGGAGACACAAGAGAGAAATATAACAGTCAGTTGATATACATCGAAGAGACGAAGCTAGGACGCCATTTGGTAAATCGCAATGAAAACAATGTTTGTATATTCTCTTATGTCTTGTGCATATCACTTTTCTTGATGCTCGTAAAAATCCCCATTGAAATTTCATAAATGACCATAATGATTCTTTAACTGTATCTACAAGAGAAACAGGAGCAACAGTTTATGAATGCATAGGAAGTTTTGATGATGACTACCGTAAGAGTTAATGTTCACTGCAGATGAAGAACAGAACGTTAGTCGAGGGTCTGGACTGATTGTGTAATAATTGTTAATATCTGCGTAAGTTAAAAAAAAAAACAACTCAAATACTACCCAATCATCGCTCCCGAAACAGAAATCTTCTTGCCTTTTGGTATGCAACATTTATGGAAGGGACGGTTCGTTTTTTTCGATAAAAGCTTTATGCCCAGGTTCCTGCGGTATGCTTCTTCAAGGTAAAACTTGTTGATTCCTTCAAGATTGCTGAGCAGAGGACCATCGTCTTTCATAGCAGCCAGTTGCCAAGCTTATGTCGCCGAACAGAAAGTATACACATATCTTGGGCTCTCTTTCGGTATTAGGGAATACGTAGAGATACATTTTCACAAAACTGTTTACTATCAATTGCAACTACGACCGTGTGACGTTTCTAACACGCAAGATCTGCCTCCGTCAGCCCGCGTTGCTGTTCCCGCTTCTGCGCTCGCTATAGTGAAAACGACGAATGCTTCAACCACGAGTCATATTTGTGACATTACAGAAGGAAATGTAATGGTTGCAAGAAAGGTAATAGAGTACCCACTTCAAGTTCTACAACTTCAACGTTTTCTGTTTTTTTGTTTTCATGTATAGAACTTGGAGAATTTTGAGATTCCGAAGAAAGATCGACAAGTAAATTTTGACCGCATGAGGCCTTTAAATATATGTAAGCATGTCCTCGGTCACTTTATTCCATTCATCCACCGCTCTTATACTACAGAGAAACTTCATATCTCTGTCAGAGAATATCTCGCTTAATTTCATATTACGTCCTCTGGTTGCTCTATCCCTACAACTCTCGTAGAAATGTTTTAAAAATCAAAAGTTGTGGTCAGGTCACCCTCACTCTTCTCTCTTTCAATGTAGGCAATTTGAAGACCTTTAGCCCTTTCCTTTGTCTCATCTCTTAGTATCCTTTTAGTACCGTCTTTGTGGTATTCCTCTGCACCTTCCTTATTAGCTCTTTCTACTTCCGTAGGTGCTATGTCCAAACTTGAGAAGTATATTCAAGTTTTGGCTCTACGTATGATGTGAACAGTTAATATCATTAACTATTTTCTTAAAATGGGACTCTGGCGCTAGGTTAAGGGACGATGTCGACTTCCAAGTCTCTTTCACACAGATTCCTGAAGTTATTTCGTTAGATGATAGTATTATGTGTGTTTATGTCCCAGTTTTGTGAACTTGTCTTTGAATCTTTGCAATATTGGACTAGTACATATACAAGGGGAACGTTTGTCTTTAACAACAGAAAAATCTCGTTAATCTTTTGTTTCAAACTTTTTTTTTCTAATCATGAATGGAATACCAAGGGACACGTCACCAGGCGCCCAGTGGCCGCGACGGCCAAATGTTCAAGAAACTTCAAGGGCGGGGCGGGGCGGGGCGTGGCACGGCACCAAGACTGGCGGGTATGGAGGGGTCAGTTGCCGGGCGGCCGTGGTGGTGTTAGCATGGAGACAGATTTTCACAGGTTACCAACACTCTTCCCGCTGATATTTGAACGAAACATTTTAAATGCATAATTGAACGGAATTATGATATTTTGTTCAAACCATTCTATGAATAATGTTTGAGCGAGAGGAAAATATTCAACAAATTCATTCTTTATTGACTGTTTCGTTCGATCTTTTCCAAGTTCTTTCAATTTTTTTTTTATGAATACTGAGCAGCAGCAGCAGCACACCTGATGACTCAACCCAGACACGATGGCTGACATTACTCAGGCTCACGAAAAAAGATTCGGTTCCTGTCCGACTCCAACTACCCTTTTACCACGTAACGGTAAACAGATGGTAGCATGTCTAGTAACTTACATCCAGTGCGACACCTGCAGGATATATGGAAGCCACCACGTCCAGTTCAACACGTGCAGGATATACTGAGCTGCACCGTAACATCGAAATTTGCAGACGATATGAAGCAGGGAAGTAATTCTACAACAGAAATTGAACGTCTACAGCTTCAAACGGACATAGGCAAACTGACGGTTTACAGTCGGCATTTGAATTTTAATATCGATAAGTGCAAAATTTTACATGTCGATAGTAAATTTGAAAAGGCAAGCTACAGTATGAAATCTGTTGGACTGAAAAAACGTAGACGAGGAAAAGGTCTTAGGTGTAATAACCTGTAATAAACTTGGGTAACCTAAAGCTAAGTAGACAGTGCACAGAAGCAGCTAAAAAGGCGAAGCAATCTCTTGGATTTATATTATAGGTAGGGCCATTGAATTTAAATCCAGGGATATTACCCTTACTCTTACAAGTCACTCGTGAGTCCCCATCTTGAATATCTTATTCAGTTTTGGTCACCTTACTTAAGGAAAGACATAGACAGAATGGAGGAGTACAGAGGCGAGCTACCAAGATGATTCCCGGACTGAGAAAAATTCTATGAGAGCCGATTAAACGATTAAAATCTATTCAGTTTTGCAAAGAGAAGGCTAAGGGTGATCTGATACAGACATTCAAAGCAATCAAAGGCTTCTTTAATTTCGATCTAACATGTTGCTTAAGAATAGATCCGTCTGACTTCAAGCATCATAATGTTTACAAACTCATGGACAAACGTTTTACCTCGGATGCGAAACACTTTTCTTCAACAGGATTGTGACATATGGAATTGTTTTACCGATCAAACTAGTTGAAAATAATATCAGCTATGTTTTAAGATTAGATCTAATAAATATTATGCAAATAATTTCCTCAACAGACTTTATTTGTGCCTCTTTAGCTACATGAACAGTTTGTGATATTTTTCTATATGAACGTATTTCTACTCTTTACCACACTGATCTATAAGACTCGTATCGGTTCCTCTGACACAAACAGTCTTGCAGGGACCCCACTGGTCCGATGCTCTTTGAATTCCTTTGCATTTCTTGTCCCTACTGCCTTTATTTGTGTATGTTTTCAGTCTTAAAGAGCATTTTAAGTCAATTGACAGTCAGTTATAGTAATGATAGTAATAATAATCATTATCATCATAATTTATCTATATCGTTACTTTTATACTTGTGGGGGAAATACTCCAGGCAATGTGAATGTTCCAGCGGCTTCTCTGTATACCTAGCGGGAACAATATCTATCATCTGTCGGTGTAAACAACTACGATTTCTCACTAAAATTTTTTCCCAGTACTGTCACTGTCATCACCTGCTGACTTTTTTTTTTTTTTCTAAGTGCGAAAGTTTAACCCCTCACCCATCCTATGATTCACTTCCGCTTCCATGGTTCCATTCGCTCACTCTCAGGTATTCACTTCCTCGAGGTTTTCTCCATTCAGACTCACACCTGAACTAACCTGTTCCTCAATTCTAATGAACCTAATAACGACTCGCACCCATAGGAGACCGTTGGTACTACTATACCATTGAAAATCTTAACCATCACAGGCAGTGACAATGCATTACGCACTTGGAACCTTTCCTCTCCCACGTACCATATGCTTAACTTTATTTCCCACACTTCCATTCGCAGTCATGTCCACTCACAGGTTCCTAAAACACTCAGTCTGACCAGTCTCTCTTCTCTGTTAAACCTCATAACTTTACTTTTATTCACAGTAACTCGACTTCTTCTTCCCGCGACCTCCTAACTCAGGACACCAGCTTTTGCAGTTCTCACTCGAGTCTACTTCATAGTCGTGTCATCCACACACACACACTGATTGACTTACCTCCCAGGTCCATAGTACCCCCAACATACAGTATATCCACGCCTCTCTCCAAAACCCTTGCAATGACCTCCCTACCATTCCCACCCATAAACAGATTAAACAGCGATAGTGACATCACACATACCTGCCTTAGACCCACCTTCACCAGAAACCACTCACCCTGCTTTCCTCTCTCACACTTCTGATAAGAATTCTCCCGCTGCTTTTAGTAGCTTTCCTTTCACACCAAGCATCGCTAACGTCTTCTACAAGGCATCTCTATCTTCTCTATTATACACTTTCTCCAGATTCACAAATGCCACATATAAATCCTTCTCTTTCTGTAAGTATTTCCCGCAAAAAAATCATCAAAGCAAACATCTGATATACGCATCCTTTACTACTAAAGCTATGGTGCTCCTCCCCAGTCTGATGCACTGTGCATGCCACCACCCTCTCAGTCACTATCCCTCAGGTACCTCACTGTAAACCAAAGACACTGAAAATCCTGATTATTCAATCAGCATTACAGTCACACACTTTCCTGAGAAATTCAACTGCAATCGTCTCCACTCCAGCCGCTCTGCCATTCGTCATTCCGTGTAAGGATTTAACCACGTCTGCTGTTTTCATCAAACCGTTCGCCATGACACTATTGCTCCTTATACCTTCAACTTCCAAATACCCTACATCTACCACCTTATCATCTGCCACATTCAAGTCCTTCAAAATACTCAATTATCACTTCCCCATCGGTTCTCCTTACTGATGCTTCCATTTGTCCTCTTGTTTTCCTTAAAAAACCTTTTCTTATTCTTTCTTAAGTTCCCGATATTCTTTCATACCATCTCAGCCTTAGTGTCCTTATCTTGACCTTCTGCCTCTTTCTTTTGTAATCCTCTAAGCACTCGCACTCCTTACCTGCAAGTGACAACCACACACCTCTCTTTTCTTATTAACCAGCAACTTAACTTCCTCATCCCACCACTCGCTACCTTTTCTCAAACGTCCACATCCCACCTTCTGCAATGCCACACACACATCACCCGCCCACACAAGTAATGCTTCTCTAAATACCTTCCATTCCGTGCCCACTCTACTTTCGTTTTCTCTCAACGTATGTTATTCCTTACTCATTCTTCCTTGGTAATTCCTCACACAGTCCTCTAAGGCTCACTCACTCTCACCACCCTCTTCCCACCCATGTCATTTCCTCTTTTCCTATAGTCACGACAAACTTTCACTCATACCAAGAAGTGAAAAAGACATCCCACCAGCTGCCCCTCTCAGCACATTCACATCCATCAGTGTGTCTTTTACACCCCTTGAATTGTACATGATCCAGTAATGCCTACTCGCCACTAACTCCACTCACCTACGCATACTTGTAGTTGTAACATGTTCCAAACCAGGTACTCCCAGTCATCTGTCTTTTTTCTACATACTAGTTGCTCACCAGTTTCATCTACGCTGGCTGCCAATATCCTCGAAATATACCTTCAACTGCCACTTCACCCACTCTTGCATGCAAATTTCCACCAATAACACTCGATCATTTATATAAAAATTACTGATGCATTCACTCAGCTCCTCCTAAAACATTCGCCTCTCCCCCCTACTCCTCTCACTGCCAGGTGCGTAGGTACTAACAATCATCCACCTCATGTCATCCACTTCATATCTAATCCAAATTGATCCAGAACTCACATCCTTACACTAACACATTCTCACAACTTCTCTTTAGCAGAAGGGCCATTCTTTCCTTTGCTCTCGCCTACACACTAACCCCAGACTTTACCTTTCGAACAATCTCAAACAATTCTTTCCCTAGCCCTTCTCAGATTAGCTTGACTCGGATCTAGACCATCCATGTTCCACTCCATGAATATATGACAACCACGCACGTTCAAACACCCCAGCCTGAGCCTTCGAGGGGGGTGAGCACTTCTCGCCAGGCTCTTTCTTGAGTTCCAACTTTTACAAAATTAGATTCAAGAAGGGAAGGGTTTCCAGACCCACTCCGTCCATTTTAATCACCTTCTAAGGCACGCATGAGATACGATGGCAGGATTTTTCCTATTTCCCCAAGGATATATATATATATATATATTGGAAAGGATCATAATTTTGCGCGTGATCAAGATATTCCTAAGAGCCCACGGGGAAAATGAAACACGATAAGTTCCCAAGTGCACTTTCGTGTGATAATCACATCATAAGGGGAGACACAAGAGAGAAATATAACAGTCAGTTGATATATATCGAAAAGACGAAGCTAGGACACCATTTGATAAACATGCGATTGTCCAAGATTGTTTACCAAATGGCGTCCTAGCTTCGTCACCTCGATGTATTTCTCTCTTGTGTCTCCTTTAATGATGTGATTATTACACGAAAGTGCACTTGGGAACTTATCGTGTCTCATTTTCCCCGTGGACTCATAGGAATATATATATATATATATATATATATATATATATATATATATATATATATATATATATATATATATATATATATATATATATATATATATATATACGCACATATACATTTCAACGTATACATACATATACATACACAGATATATACATATATACACCTGTACATATTCATACTTGCTGCCTTCATCCATTCTCGTCGCTTCCCCACCACACATAAGATAGCCTTCCCCTACACTGCAGCGAGGTTGCGCCAGGAAAAGACAAAAAAGCCACATTCGTTCTTACTCAGTCTCTAGCTGTTAGGTATATACATCTTTTCTTTTATACTATTCGCCATTTCCCGCAATAGCGAGGTAGCATTAAGAACAGAGGACTAAGCCTATGAGGGAATATCCTCTCTTGGCCCCCTTCTCTGTTACCTTCTCTTAGAAAATCAAAAAAGAGAGGGGAGGATTTCCAGCCTCCCGCTCCCACGTGTGTGTGTGTATATATATATATATATATATATATATATATATATATATATATATATATATATATATATATATATATATATATATTTTCTTTCAAACTATTCGCCATTTCCCGCATTAGCAAGGTAGCGTTAAGAACAGAGGACTGGGCCTCCGAGGGAATATCTTCACCTGGCCCCTTTCTCTGTTCCCTCTTTTGGAAAATTAAAAAAAAAAAAAACAAGAGGGGAGGATTTCCATCCCCCCCGCTCCCTCCCCTTTTAGTCGCCTTCTACGACACGCAGGGAATACGTGGGAAGTATTCTTTCTCCCCTATCCCCAGGGATATATATACATATATATATATATATATATATATATATATATATATATATATATATATATATATATATATATGTATATAAAAAAAAAATATATATATATATATATATATATATATATATATATATATATATATTTTTTTTTTTTTTTTTTTTTTTCATACGATTCGCCATTTCCCGCATTTGCGAGGTAGCATTAAGAACAGAGGACTGGGCCTTAGAGGGAAAATCCTCACCTGGCCCCCTTCTCTGTTCCTTCTTTTGGAAAATTAAAAAAAAACGAGAGGGGAGGATTTCCAGCCACCCGCTCCCTCCCCTTTTAGTCGCCTTCTACGACACGCAGGGAATACGTGGGAAGTATTCTTTCTCCCCTATCCCCAGGGATATATATATATATATATATATATATATATATATATATATATATATATATATATATATATATATATATATATATATATATATATATATATATTGTTTGTGTGTGTGTGTGTGTGTGTGTGTGAGGGTAGCGGCTGTTAAAGATGAGGCAATCACTACCGCCAGTGATGATATCGAGGACGGTGTATGTGGTTACGAAGTTCCCAGGTGAGTCTGGGTCACTAGTGAGGAGGCAGCTTCCATACTCTCCTTGAGACGCACCAGGAGGTCCTCACCTTTCACCACTACTGAGATATTAACCACATAGCGGAAGTGCGTGGGGCTGTGCACACACCCACACACACACACACACACACACACACACACACACACAGAATTTATATATGGCAATTGGTAGATTAGTATATATGGCAAATGGCAGATTAGTTGGGGGTGACTTTGAATGGAGAAAATCTGGAGGAAGTGAAGTGTTTGAGATATCTGGGAGTGGGGGTGAAGGTTCTGGGAGCAATAAAGAATGTGTAAAAACAGAGGTTGCTATCAAGGAGGGGTGAAAATGAGTATGATTGAAGGTATAGTAGTTCTAACTATGTTGTATCGATGCGAGGCTAAGGATACGGTTGCGCGGAGGAGGGTGGATGTGGTAAAAATGAAATGTTTGAGGACAATATGTGGTGTGAGGTGGTTTGATCGAGTAAGCAATGAAAAGGTAAGACAGAGGAGTGGTAATAAAACGTGTTTGGTCGAGAGCTGAAGAGGGTTTGCTGAACTGGTATGGACATATGGTGAGAATGAATGAGGAAAGATTGACAAAGAGGATATATATCAGGAGTGGAGGGGACAAGGGAAACAGACCAAACTGGAGATGGAAGGATTGAATGAAAAACATTTTGAGTGATCAGGGATTTAACATGCAGGAGGGTGAAAGGCGTGCATCAGTTAGAGTAATTTGGAAAGATGTAGTATAAAGGAGTCAACGTGCAGTCAATGGACTGAACCAGGGCATGTGAAATGTCCGGGGTAAAGCATGGAAAGGTCTGCGGAGCCTGAATGCCGACAGGGAGCTGTAGCCTCGGTGCATTGCAAGTGACAGCTAGAGAATTTATGTGAAAAAATGTGGCTATTCTTAGTCTGTTCCATGCGCTACTTCGCTAACGCAAAAAACAGCGACCTAGAATTACACACACACACACACACACACACACACACATATATATATATATATATATATATATATATATATATATATATATATATATATATATATATATATATATATATATATATATACATATATATATATATATATATATATATATATATATATATATATATATATATATATATATATATATATATATATATATATATATATAAACAGAGAATTGGGCCAGGTGAGGGTATTCCCTCAAAGGCCCAGTCCTCTGTTCTTAACGCTACCTCGCTAATGCGGGAAATGGCGAATAGTTTGAAAGAAAAGAAATATATATATATTTATATAACGTGCAAGATGTTACACCGCAAGCCACAAGTAAAAAGTCACCTTTGAAGAGGCTGTATCACTGGGAGTAAAGTCTCCTCGAAGACTCACTCCAAAGGCGTCCATCACTTCCCTGCATCTGGAAGTAGTACACCCTTGGAGCTGCAGGATCTCCTGCAAAAGAGTTCCCGGATAACATCAGGACTCTAAGAACATGGCCTTGGGGTAGCCATGAATAAATAGAATTTACTGTGAGTGTTTGTCATCTCTCACGAAGCAAGGCGGGGCCAGGAACGGACGAAGAATAGTCTGCTTTGCTCATATCCAGTCGCTATCTATCATGCTTAATGCACGGACACCTAGACCCATCCTTCGAAAAGCCTAGCCTCACAGACCTGTCTCTGGTCTCCCCTGACCATATATATATATATATATATATATATATATATATATATATATATATATATATATATATATATATATATATATATATATATAATTTATTTATTTATTTTGCTTTGTCGCTGTCTCCCGCGTTTGCGAGGTAGCGCAAGGAAACAGACGAAAGAAATGGCCCAACCCACCCCCATACACATGTATATACATACACGTCCACACACGCAAATATACATACCTATACTTCTCAATGTACACATATATATACACACACAGACACATACATATATACCCATGCACACAATTCACATTGTCTGCCCTTATTCATTCCCATCGCCACCTCGCCACACATGGAATACCATCCCCCTCCCCCTCATGTGTGCGAGGTAGCGCTAGGAAAAGACAACGAAGGCGCCATTCGTTCACACTCAGTCTCTAGCTGTCATGCAATAATGCCCGAAACCACAGCTCCCTTTCCACATCCAGGCCCCACACAACTTTCCATGGTTTACCCCAGACGCTTCACATGCCCTGATTCAATCCACTGACAGCACGTCAACCCCGGTACACCACATCAATCCAATTCACTCTATTCCTTGCCCGCCTTTCACCCTCCTGCATGTTCAGGCCCCGATCAATCAAAATCTTTTTCACTCCATTTTTCCACCTCCAATTTGGTCTCCCACTTCTCCTCATTCCCTCCACCTCCAACACATATATCCTCTTGGTCAATCTTTCCTCACTCATTCTCTCCATGTGCCCAAACCATTTCAAAACACCCTCTTCTGCTCTCTCAACCACGCTCTTTTTATTTCCACACATCTCTCTTACCCTTACATTACTTACTCGATCAAACCACCTCACACCACACATTGTCCTCAAACATTTCATTTCCAGCACATCCACCCTCCTGCGCACAACTCTATCCATAGCCCACGCCTTGCAACCATACAACATTGTTGGAACCACTATTCCTTCAAACATACCCATTTTTGCTTTCCGAGATAATGTTCTCGACTTCCACACATTCTTCAAGGCTCCCAGGATTTTCGCCCCCTCCCCCACCCTATGATTCACTTCCGCTTCCATGGTTCCATCCGCTGTCAGATCCACTCCCAGATATCTAAAACACTTTACTTCCTCCAGTTTTTCTCCATTCAAACTTACCTCCCAGTTGACTTGACCCTCAACCCTACTGTACCTAATAACCTTGCTCTTATTCACATTTATTCTCTTAACTTTCTTCTTTCACACACTTTACCAAACTCAGTCACCAGCTTCTGCAGTTTCTCACATGAATCAGCCACCAGCGCTGTATCATCAGCGAACAACAACTGACTCACTTCCCAAGCTCTCTCATCCACAACAGACTTCATACTTGCCCCTCTTTCCAAAACTCTTGCATTCACCTCCCTAACAACCCCATCCATAAACAAATTAAACAACCATGGAGACATCACACATCTCTGCCGCAAACCTACATTCACCGAGAACCAATCACTTTCCTCTCTTCCTACACGTAAACATGCATTACATCCTCGATAAAAACTTTTCACTGCTTCTAACAACTTGCCTCCTACACCATATATTCTTAATAGCTTCCACAGAGCATCTCTATCAACTCTATCATATGCCTTCTCCAGTTCCATAAATGCTACATACAAATCCATTTGCTTTTCTAAGTATTTCTCACATACATTCTTCAAAGCAAACACCTGATCCACACATCCTCTACCACTTCTGAAACCACACTGCTCTTCCCCAATCTGATGCTCTGTACATGCCTTCACCCTCTCAATCAATACCCTCCCATATAATTTACCAGGAATACTCAACAAACTTACACCTCTGTAATTTGAGCACTCACTCTTATCCCCTTTGCCTTTGTACAATGGCACTATGCACGCATTCCGCCAATCCCCAGGCACCTCACCATGAGTCATACATACATTAAATAACCTTACTAACCAGTCAACAATACAGTCACCCCCTTTTTTAATAGATTCCACTGCAATACCATCCAAACCTGCTGCCTTGCCGGCTTTCATCTTCCGCAAAGCTTTTACTACCTCTTCTCTGTTTACCAAATCATTTTCCCTAACCCTCTCACTTTGCACACCACCTCGACCAAAACACCCTATATCTGCCACTCTATCATCAAACACATTCAACAAGCCTTCAAAATACTCACTCCATCTCCTTCTCACATCACCACTACTTGTTATCACCTCCCCATTAGCGCCCTTCACTGAAGTTCCTATTTGCTCCCTTGTCTTACGCACTTTATTTACCTCCTTCCAGAACATCTTTTTATTCTCCCTAAAACTTAATGATACTCTCTCACCCCAACTCTCATTTTCCCTCTTTTTCACCTCTTGCACCTTTCTCTTGACCTCCTGTCTCTTTCTTTTATACATCTCCCGCTCAATTGCATTTTTTCCCTGCAAAAATCGTCCAAATGCCTCTCTCTTCTCTTTCACTAATAATCTTACTTCTTCATCCCACCACTCACTACCCTTTCTAATCAACCCACCTCCCACGCTTCTCATGCCACAAGCATCTTTTGCGCACTCCATCACTGATTCCCTAAATACATCCCATTCCTCCCCCACTCCCCTTACTTCCACTGTTCTCACCTTTTTCCATTCTGTACTCAGTCTCTCCTGGTACTTCCTCACACAAGTCTCCATCCCAAGCTCACTTACTCTCACCACCCTCTTCACCCCAACATTCACTCTTCTTTTCTGAAAACCCATACAAATCTTCACCTTAGCCTCCACAAGATAATGATCAGACATCCCTCCAGTTGCACCTCTCAGCACATTAACATCCAAAAGTCTCTCTTTCGCGCGCCTGTCAATTAACACGTAATCCAATAACGCTCTCTGGCCATCTCTCCTACTTACATACGTATACTTATGTATATCTCGCTTTTTAAACCAGGTATTCCCAATCACCAGTCCTTTTTCAGTACATAAATCTATCTATCTATCTATCTATATCTATATCTATCTATCTATCTATTTATCTATCTATCTATATATATATATATATATATATATATATATATATATATATATATATATATATATATATATATATATATATATATATCAATAAATGCCCTACGATTCCTTTCTCACAAGAGTCCTGGAGTTTACTCTCTGACACTTGTTGCACTACTCCCAGCAATGTGGCCTTGCCCGAGGCGACTTTTCACTTGCGGTGCGACCCCCGTGCAGGCGGGGGACCTCACTGTCTGTCTGTCTGTCTGTCTGTCTCTCTCTCTCTCTCTCTCTCTCTCTCTCTCTCTCTCTCTCTCTCTCTCTCTCTCTCTCTATGTACGTATATATATATATATATATATATATATATATATATATATAAAAATATATATATATATATATATATATATATATATATATATATATATATATATATATATATATATATATCGTAATTAAAATTTAGTATTCCAGGTTCGACTTCATCTACAGCTGACCTTCACACAAATGGTAGGGAATATGGTGTAACGCCCCTGTTTTGTTGGAATCAGATAAAGCTTCACATGCAGCGCCGTTTAAGCACAAAAAAAGAATTAAACAGGAAATAGGTAGGAATTGAATACCAAGGCGCCTAACCTGACCTACAGTGCCCAAGGTCAGGTAGAGTTAGCGTTACTTTGATTTCAAAGGTATTCATGTAGGGTGATTTGACTTGGGACGGATATATATATATATATACATATATATATATATATATATATATATATATATATATATATATATATATATATATATATATATATATATATATATATACATACGTTAAGCCAAAATTTCGAGGAAAATTCAATGTGCATTACAGTCTTGACTCATTAGCATATATATATATATATATATATATATATATATATATATATATATATAAATATATATACGTGAAGCCAAAATTTCTAAGAAAATCCAATGTGCATTACAGTCTTGACTCATTAGCGTGTATATATATATATATATATATATATATATATATATATATATATATATATATATATATATATATATATAACGGGAATATGACAGTGAAGGTGGCAGTGTATCAGGCGCCGGAGGGTTGGTGGGGCAAAGGTAAGTCAGCACCTGCTCTGCTGGCTGGCCAAGCTACGGCCATTCCTGTTGTATAACAACCACCTCAGTAACCTCTTCCTTCTCCGGTGACGTCAGTCGCTGCCAGCCTGGGCAAGGTTGGGGGGAAACTGACTTTAGAGGCGGGAGTGGTTTAAGTCCAGTTTAATCTGGTGTCGCTTACATCCAGGGCAAAAAGTCGCTGGCATTCAGGAAGTACTGCTGCCTACAGACGAGCGCACGTGTGTGTGTGTGTGTGTGTGTGTGTGTGTCGCTCGCCCGCTGCACCACCTCTTGGGTAACATAATGGATCTAATTCCCTGACCACGACGGTAAGACACCTGAGTACAACGGTATGACACCTGACCACGACGGTAAGGACACCTGAGTACAACGGTATGACACCTGACCACGACGGTACGACGCCTGACCACAACGGTACGACGCCTGACCCCAACAGTGCGACGCCTGACCACGACGATACGTCACCTGACCACGATGGTACGACACTTGACCACGACTGTACGATGCCTGACCACGACGGTACGCCACCTGACCACGATGGTACGACACTTCACCACGACTGTACGATGCCTGACCACGACGGTACGACGCCTGACCACGACGGTACGATCCTTAACACGACGGAAAGGTTCCTTGACCACGGCGGTACGATGCCTGACCACGACGGTACGACCCTTGACCACGACGGCACGACCCTTGACCACGACGGTGCGACCATTGGGGACGACGGTACGACCCTTGACCACGACAGTACGACGCCTGTCCACGACGGTACGAAGGCTGACAAAGACGGTACGACCCCTGACCACGACGGTACGACCCTTGACCACGTCAATATGACCTTTAGGCCTGATGGTTTGGCCTCTAATGCTCAAGTCTCATACTACCATTTGGTACATGGTGGCCGTTGGCTGCACCAACCAGTACAGCTGCGTGGTTATCATAGCCATACTTGAGATAAGCCTCCCGGGCTGCAGAGTTTACATAGAGTATCCCTAGACTGCAGAGTTTACATAGAGTAATCCCCAGGCTGGAGAGTTTACATAGAGTATCCCTAGGCTGGAGAGTTTACATAGAGTATACCCAGGCTGAAGAGTTTACATAGAGTATCCCTAGGCTGGAGAGTTTACATAGAGTATACCCAGGCTGAGGAGTTTACATAGAGTAATCCCCAGGCTGAAGAATCTAAAGTGTCCCCAGGCTGGAGAGTTTACATAAAGTGTCCCAAGGCTGGAGAGTGTACATGAAATGTCCCTGGGCTGAAGATGATATCATAAAGCGTCCTCACGATGGACAGTTTACATAAAGTGTTCCTAGGCTGGAGAGTTTACATAAAGTGTCCTCTGGCTGAGGAGTTACATGAAGTATCCCCGGGCTGAAGACTTTACATAATATGTCCTCTGGCTGGAGTTTACTTGAAATATCCTCGGGCCGGAGAGTTTACAAGTTTCCTTTGGTTGGAGAGTTTACCTGAAATATCGTCGGGCCGGAGAGTTTACAAGTTTCCTTTGGCTGGAGAGGTTACCTGAAGTGTCTCTCAGCTGGATAATCATAGAAAGTCTCTCTAGGTCGAAGAGTTTATGAAAAGTGTCGTTAGCTGATCAAAAGTGGTCCTCAGGGTGTAAAGTTTACCTAAAATATCTCCAGGCTGGCGAGTTTATAATCGAGTGTCCCCAGTGTGGAGAGTTTACACGAAGTATCCCCAGTCTTGGGTGTACCTGACATTTCTAGGCTTGTGAGGTCATTAGTCGCACCTGATCTCTTGTTTTGATCTGTGATGTTTGTAAACACAAGCTTGATGTTGAGCGATGGTCGTGATGATGTTACACAGCGCCTCACTGGTGCTGGTGGGTTATGACGCTACGATGGTCGTGATGGTGTTACACAGCGCCTCACTGGTGCTGGTGGGTTATGACGCTACGATGGTCGTGATGGTGTTACACAGCGCCTCACTGGTGCTGGTGGGTTATGACGTTACGATGGTCGTGATGATGTTACACAGCGCCTCACTGGTACTGGTGGGTTATGACGTTACGATGGTCGTGATGATGTTACACAGCGCCTCACTGGTGCTGGTGGGTTATGACGTTACGATGGTCGTGATGATGTTACACAGCGCCTCACTGGTGCTGGTGGGTTATGACGTTACGATGGTCGTGATGATGTTACACAGCGCCTCACTGGTGCTGGTGGGTTATGACGTTACGATGGTCGTGATGGTGTTACACCGCGCCTCACTGGTACTGATGGGTTATGACGTTACGATGGTCGTGATGATGTTACACCGCGCCTCACTGGTGCTGGTGGGTTATGATGTTACACAGCGGCAGCTGACGGTGTGTGTCACTTACTTGCCTGATCACCTTCTGGGGTGTGTGAGGACAGCCCTGGGCGGGGGCCACTAAGCCTGGGGCATCTTCTGTTAAATCACAGTGAATCATTACATCTTGCTGGTGTCAACGGCTGGTATATCATCGCAACCACGTCCACACTACGAACGGTGGGACACATGGATTACAGAGGTCACAAAGTTTTTTTTTTTTTTTTTTTAACCCAGTGGCTAGACGACTGTAACATATGGTGTTTCAAAGTTGATTCATTACATAAGCTCACAGTCTTTTCTTATGGTAAAGTCGTATACCAGATACAGTAACAGGATACAATCTTAAAATTTCAGTTCCCTTATTAAAAATAGGGGCCATTTTTTTGTAAGGTTTGTCTGGTCCTTTCCCTAAACGGGTCTATCTTTTTTTTTTTTTATAATCTAACATTACGTTCCTGTGTGTGCCCATATTCTGCCGACACACTTTACAATTCACATCATTTGCACATTCAAACAAGCTAAAGTGCCATCAGTTCCTGTAACATAGGATTAGCAAGGCAGTGTCAACAATATATTTTGGTCTAGTCATCTTGCTACTTTCTTCTTAAACATGTTTTACTCGTCTGGGGGATGATCATGAGTAGAGATTATAACCATATATGAGTTACATCATCAGTGGTCAGATTGCTAT
The DNA here is from genome assembly GCF_036320965.1 of Panulirus ornatus. Lineage (NCBI taxonomy): Eukaryota > Metazoa > Arthropoda > Malacostraca > Decapoda > Palinuridae > Panulirus > Panulirus ornatus. The sequence goes on along the minus strand of NC_092224.1, from coordinate 75,655,478 downwards.
AATCTCCGTCAGTTGTAAACATTTCTACAAGATATAAAAAATTCTTCTTCCCCCGTACGTGTTAGGGTCATGTGGGCAGGGTACGGTCTGCTTCACCTACCAGGTATGGCACAGCGCTCCACCCTTCCCACCCAGCCCTTTGCCCCTACTGCTGCTAACCTTGGACTGCCGACGTAGCAGAGATGGCACCGCCGGTAGTGGCACGTAACCCTATAAACAGGGCAGGGAACACCGGCTCCACATCACTTGAACCCTGAGCAGACTGGTGCTGTGAGGATCCGCACCCAGGAGGTACAAGATCTGGACACAAGTCGGTAGAGTGAGCCGCGCCACTTGGGAATCAGTCTATCGAGTGTTTCGGAAAACCTGGACATAATCAGTGAAGCTTCTTAGATGACCAAACATTAGTCAGTGGAGTGACTTACAAGACATGGGCGTTAGTCAATGAAGTGTGATTCAGGTGGCCTGGATATCAGTCAGTGAATTGTTAAGAAAGTGGACACCATCTAATTGAGTGACTCAGTTGATATGGATATAATTAACTGAAATAACAGACGATATCGGAGATGATCTCAATGAAGTGATTTCAAATACTCGAATCAGTCGATGAAGTGTCATCATACTCGAATCAATCACTGGAGTGACTCATAAGACTGAATATCGGTAAATGGATTGACTCAGAACACTTGGAGACCGAGGCTTCAATGTGTAAAAGTTGACAACAGTGCGGTCCAGACCTCGGAAGTACTTTCCTGCCCAGGGTTCTTAGGTGGTTCCTACCCCGCCACACCCCCCAAGCAGGTAGGTATTAAGTCCCTACGCCAATAGTATTTTTGTTTCTCTTTAAGAATACTCCTGAAGTTCTTGTCTACATCTCTCCAGTTCATGATACTTCAAAGTTGTAATAATAATTTACTCGCGAGAGAACCCAATGATTAATCAGCAAGCGAGGCATAGGGCAACAACTAGTATAGGATGGTTATCCTATACATTGTAGTCTGTGCTCCAGTTTTTTGTTCGACTTATGAATAAGATGATTCCCTGATGAGGATTACAAATGGGTTAAACTAGCACTCTATCAATACTGATCAATTAGATACAACTGTGTAATTCATATTAAAATGCCATTCATCATAACATCCACAGCTCGTCTTTCTTTTTAATTCCCATGTGTTAGAATTGTTGTTACTGAGAATTTGTTCACAAGAGAATTCACGGTAGACTTATAGCAACGCTTCACACCCGACAGAACTGGCCAGCGGTTAGCCTGTGCTCGAGACGGACGGGCAATAGCAAGCAGGATGGCGGAAGGCGTTGTGGCCAGACTCACAGGTGTTCTGCGGACCATCACCGTGGAGCCTGTTATGCTCGTCGACGGAGCGTGCAAGGAAGCCATGCTCCTCTTTATAGAGAACGTCCAGATGAACAAAATATGCTCCGTCAACTTAGGACTGTCACCAGAGGTGAGCGTTGTACCGTGTGAGGCCATAACTTCAGAAAGACGCAAGTTCAATCTTTGCTCTAAAAGATGTTAGAAATATCATTTCGGTTTTGGGGCGGTCATAATGCATCGCTGTAGAATGAATATATCACCTAAAATCAAACACACACACACACACACACAGAACTAAACCATACACAAACAGATGGCCCTTAAGACAATCATTGCTGCCAACTACCACAAATATGCAAGACTTGCGCAACGAAATACTTCCAACACACTCTCACTTTAACCAGCTCGGCACCCATTCCTTTGCAATGGCCCTGGACCCCTCCCATCCAGACCACACCATACCCAACCCCGAAATAAGAACAAAAACTTAACCATTGCATCACTTTTACGAAATCTATACTCACAGATTTCTCACCCCCCCCCTTCCCTACACACACACACACACACACACACACACACAAAGTAAACGGTGACATTGATCAAGCACATACACATAGTAATGACTCTCTCTCTCTCTCTCTCTCTCTCTCTCTCTCTCTCTCTCTCTCTCTCTCTCTCTCTCTCTCTCTCTCTCTCTCCCTGTATATATATATATATATATATATATATATATATATATATATATATATATATATATATATATATATATATTTGCCGGACGCCTGCTTGTGGTTACGTCGCAAGTAAAAAGTCAACTTCAGCGAGGATGTCTCGTCGACTGTTGACGAAAGGGAACATAATCTGGAGGAATTTTTCACTTCATGGGAGTTCATTTCCATGCCACTGGAAGTAGAGAGGAGCCTTGGAGATGCAAGAACCCCTCCACAGAAAGGGGTCCTAAGGGAATAATCATTTATTCATTCATGATTACCTTTGGACTACGAACGAGCTCTGATCTCTTTCTAATGGGTCCTGCAGACAACGATCTCTCCTTCCACATAGTACTCAGCGCTCCCAGAACCTTCGCCCCCTCATCCATCTTATGACACTTCCACTTCCATGATTCCATTCGCTCACAGGTATCTAAAACACTTCATATCCTACAATTTTTCTTCATTCAAATTCACACCCCTAACTAATCTGTCTTTCAACCCTGCAGAAATTAATAACCTTACTTAAATTCACATTTACTCTCAATTTCCTCCTCTCACATACCTTTCCAAACTCAGTTACCAACTTCTGCAGTTTCGAATATGCATCCAGTGCTGTATCATCAGCAAACAACAACTGACTCACTTCCCAGTGAGTCACTTGTATACAAACTCACCTCTCTCTTCAAGACGTGCATATACCTCCCTCACCACTTCATCCACTCTCGCATTTACATCCCACACCACTCTACTCCATCCATGAAAGAATTTCACAACCAAGGCGACAAGACACACCCCTACAGCAGATCAGCCTTCACTTGGAACCATTCACTCTCTCTCTTCCTGCTCGTACACATGCCTTACACCGATAAATATTTCTCACGGCTTCTAGCTGCTTTAAGACCTTCCACAAGGCATCTCTGTCATCCCTATCATATTCTTTCTCCAAATCTATAAATACCACACACAAATCCATTACTTTATGTAAGTATTCCTCACACATTCTTCAAAGCAAACACCTGATTCACACATCCTCTACCACTACTGAAACCACACTGTTCCTCCCCAGTCTGATGTTCGGTACATACCTTCACTTTCAATCACTACCCTTCCATACAACTTACCAGGTGCACTCAACAAACTTATCCTTCTGTTGTATGAACACTTACCTTTATCCTCCTTATCTTTATACACTGGCACTATATATGCATTATGCAAGTCATCAGGCACTTCACCATGATCCATACATACAATGAAAATCTTAACCTGCAAGTCTACAACCTAGTCACCCATTCCTTAATAAATTCAACTGCAATACTGTATACTCCAGCCGCCTTGTCGCATTTCATTCTTCGTAATTCTTTCACCGCTTCTGCTCTCTTCACTCATCCACTCTCCACGAGTATCACTTCGCATACCACCCCTACCCAAACAACGTAGATCTGCCACCCTGTCATCAAACACATTCAACAGTCATTCAAAACACTCTTCACTTCATCAATGTCTTTTATCACTTCTTTTGTCCCCTTCACCGATGTTCCTATTTGTTCTCTTGTTTTTCGTACATAATCAACTTCCTTCAAAGCATCATATTCCTCCTAAAGTTTAGTGACACTCGCTCACACCAACATCTCATGATCTTCCTCCTGAGCTCCTGCCGCTTTTCTTATACATCTCCCAATCATTTGCACTCCTTCCCTGTAAGTATCACCCAAACGCCTCTCTTTTTTCTATCCCTCACTGATCTTACTAATTTGGCATGCCACATGCATCTTTTTCACACATGCCAGCACTGCTTCCTTAAGTTTCTTCTATTCCTCACCGACTCTCCTTGCTTCATTTACATTCTTTGGACATTCTACACTCAGTCATTCCTGGTATTTCTTCATACAAGTCTCTTTTCCAAGCTTACTTACTTTCAACACTCTTCTCACCGATACTGTTTCCTCAGCTGACTGACACACATCCATAGCTTACATCCAGTAAAACAGAAAAACATTTTTACAATTTACTACAACTCTTTTGATTATTTACTTTCAATCTTTACCAAGCGTTCTCGTTATTCTATTCATATCTTATCTTGAACACATACAAACGACACGATCGTCGGCCTCTCCCGTGGCACCCCTCATCTACAATACTACTCATTTGTGGTCTGTCCTAGTTAGCATTCCTCACCAATCCATTATCTGCCTTACGTCTTGCATTGCTACACCATGTTAACAGACTTTCAGCCGTGCATATTTGTAACGATATCTTTATATCGTGCATATTCGTAACGATATCTTTATATCAAATTCGCATCTTTATTTTGTTTTGATATATTTTTCTCATTCTAACGACATTATCTAGGTTGTCTGTCTCACCTAACGGCACTTTCCACTTATCCTGGCGGAAGAGTAAAGTTTAACATAAATTTAATCTAATGGTTAAAGCAAACACTCCACTATGCAAGTCCTACCTTTTAGATCCTTCCCATTCTTCCGTTTCGTTTCTTGTACCCTCTATAACTCTTGTCTTGAGCTTTACCAATAACATTCTTACTGAACGTTATTGATTAGATCTTACTGAACATATTGATAGATCAATTTTTTTTTATACTGATATTTCACTTCCGCAGCTTTATAAGACAAGGACTCTTGTTCTTATTTGCGTTCACTTCTAACAGTCTCCTGTGCACACCATCAAAGTGACCTAACGTTCTGCCTAGCTCTTACTGTTAGCCAACTTAATAGGACTATCTGTACACAACTTTGATAATATCACCCGCTTCCTCTCGCCACATGGTTCAAATGCGCCTCGCAAGCAGCCTATCGCTCATTCAGAACTACCTCCAGCCGTGAAAACATTAGACATCCATGGTCATACTGCACAGTCTCAACAGAATTAGCCCTACATATTTCAGTTTATTCGTTCCTACCGTCTCTCACCCTAACTCAAACCCCTCTCATTTTGAAGACTTTCATTTACTTTCAACAAACAAATATCCCCAAGTCCATTCCTATTAACCTTATCATATGCTCTATCTACGTCCATCCATGCTACATGCAGTCTCATCGCTTTATCTTTTTATCTTTATCTGACTCCTGTCTTAGTGTAAAAATCTGACCTAAACACCTTTCCATCTTCAATCCATACTATATTTTACGTACGAAGGTTTCAGCAGATCCTCAAACATTTAGTTATTAGTGCATGTACTTTTTTGTCATTACTTTCCAGTCAGTTTGATCTTATATTCTACCTCTCATGATGAACTTCTCGTCTGGATACACTTTTCAATCATTCCTTCACAATCTTTCCAAATTGTATCCTTGATGCTCTTTTCTCTATCATTACCCAGCTTTTTTTTTTTTTTTTTTTTTTACCAAGAATACTGGTCAAAGTATAGATTCATACGAGAGAGTAAGATCTGCCAAACTCGACGTAATAAGACAAAATCAATCTTGTGGTCACTAGAATCAGTGGTCATCCCTTTCTGACACCCGTTCTTCTGACTCACCTTCTGAACTCGTAAACAATAATTTAACTTCCTCTCAAAGTGAGCATTGCAGATGTCTTTTTTTCCCCTTAACTACCAACAAATTAAGTCCGGGCAGGGAAGGTGTATACCTGCAGATAAGTGCCAGTTCATGCCCTTATATAGAACGGGGAGACTGTTCTACCCTCGTGGGGTCCCATCTCATGATCTATGGTCATTCTTCCCTACAGGTGTGTGACAACCTTTCAGCTCACCCGGAGGAGAACGTCCGCGTCCAGAGAGAGTTCTCCGTCTTCACCTTCTACAACAGCATCATCTTGTCGGTGTTGCCCCTCATCTTCGTGCTCTTCATGGGCGCCTGGAGCGATAAATACGGACGCAAGGTGAGTTAGGGGCGACACCCAGGCTCCTCCTCTCATTCCCTCAGAAACTGAGTTCTGATTTCAGAATGTGAACAAGATATGATCTACACCTTCAGACCATATAACTCAGAAAGTAAAATACGTGACGTACATGTTTACTTATTGCCAAGAAAGCCTAGCTAATAATGAGTGGCCGAGACAACATCCTCTTCAAGGACAATATCCTCTTCATGGATTGACGACAATAGGGAACAGAGAGTCTAGTTATAAACTCCATCAAAGAAACTGTGATATCTTTCTATCTCCTAATCTGATTTCTGTTTTCCTAAAATGCTTTACGTCATAAATCAGTCGCTCGCTTTTCAATTTGATCAAAAGTCATATTCATCATATATATATATATATATATATATATATATATATATATATATATATATATATATATATATATATATATCCTAGCCTAAGCTAGGTATCTATTTCATCGACCAAACCCTAAGGGTGAGTGACCAGCTGGGTTGTAGACCGACTGCCACAACCAGTATTCACTATCCGCTACTTTATGCAATACTTTTCATTACACATAAGTCACATAAAGCTGTTGGAGATACTTCAATTAGTGAGTCTGAAATGACCAAAATAAGCTTGTCGCTGACATAAGAATATGAGGCGCTATCTGATGTGAGAATAATCGTAACGACGTAAAAGTCGTCTTCCATAAGTTAAGGTAAACGTTTATACCTTCAGATGACACTGGTCGAGGTTCATAACCATACCATTAGGTTTGCAGCGCAATGTAGCATAGCGGTTAGCATTGATGACTAAATTCCCATTTCGGCCCATCCGGGTTCATAATCCATGCGCCGCAGCCCATTCACAGGTCAACCTATAAGCTAAAGGCGAATTTTCTCGTTTCTGGCGCACTGGAGGCTCTTCCGACGCATCTTTGCGGTTTGCCAAACTCCTCAGTGCGCATCTTCTTTTAACTGTAAATGTAAACACAACAAAGTCGAAAGCGCATTAAAACTAATGTAAATAAAATCAAGGGTATTCATCAGTACTGTATTTCTGGGATAATATTCAGCAGTACTAGCATGGAAGAAATATATACTTTCATGTCAGTTTACAAACAGATGGCTCATTTTCAATCTGAATGACACGGACTGTATTTGTTCATTTATGATCACCCAAGGCCACGGGTGACGCTGCATCGGTTCCTTTGCAGACATTTCTCCAAGCTAGTCAATCCCGTGTCCACTTAACGCTTTTTATCCCTTTTCCGCTTGGTTAAGCATGTAATACTAAGTATGGCAACTGCCTTCTCCACACCCATGTTGGGGGCCACACTGTTTTGTTTGGACAAGGCGGCAAATCGACACCTGAAGGATTCCGTTGTGTGACTGACTCCCCCGCTGTTAAGCAGATAGCTGGTCGCTAGAAAGGAATTCCCCAGGAGAAAATTCGCCTCAGAAAGTGCCCATATGACATCGCCTTAACAATAAACACTATCAACTGAGTGATAACATTTGTATGTATGTAATCCAAGTATTTACCTCCTGTCGCAGTCTTTAGAAGTGTGTGTGTGTGTGTGTTGACAGATCCCGATGCTGGTGACACTGGTGGGTCACGTGATGTACGCCGGGGGTTACCTGCTCTCCAACTGGCAGACCACCTGGCCTGTGGAAGTGCTGTACCTGGTGACGCTCTTGGAGGCCCTGGGTGGCACCAACGCCGGCATCCTCTCTTCCACCATCAGCTACATCAGCGACATCAGTCCAGAAAAGCAACGCACATCTCGCGTCAGCACCGCCAACTCCATGTGGTTCTTAGGTGGCCCGCTGGGCACGCTGATCGGGGCGCTACTCATCAAGTACAGCGACTACAACGTGGCTCTGGGCCTCGTGTTGCTCTCCTACATCGGCGCCGTCGTCTACGTCGTCTTCATCATCAAGGAGAGTCACGGACCCTTCGCCAAAGAGAAGCTGCGGGCCCAGGGGTCCTTAAAGGAAGAGCCCACATCGGAGAAGAAGGACGTGAGTGTCTCCACCATGGTGGCCGACTTCTTTAACTGGCGACGTGTGGTGGAGTCCTTCAAGACGGCGTTTAAGAAGCGCGAGGGCAACACCCGCACTATCCTTATGGCCGTCATATGTGGCAACATGATCCGTCGTGTGGCCAGAGGTAACTTTGCAATTTCCTAATCTATATTTCTTACGTAAGACATTGACGTACAATAGTTTCTGTAGCATCACTTGACATCCATAACTAAAGTGAAGAACAAAGGTGCAACACACAGAGCTGCTTGGTATATTAAAGGTCTTGTTAATGTTGTTGTTGTTGTAGGGTTCTTCATGTACATGTTCGTACGTCGAGCCCTACACTGGGAGGCCACCGACTACGGCTACTGGATCACCTACCGCAACCTGCTCGCTGCTCTCGGTACGTCACGTTCTGCTGTTACAATAATAATGTTACATTTATACCAATTCTTGATGGGCTGCAACAGCAATAACATTATCAATGGAAGCAACTATGCTATCAGTCACTACAGGCCCTCGGAGTGCAGTGGTTAGCATTCTTGACAGTCAAATCAAGCACGGGTCCATCTGCTCATCTCCTGCCCGCAGCAGCCAATCCAGCTGTTTATCCTCCTCTCGCGGATGGTCGATAAAATTGGTACATAAGATACTTCCAGAACCTTTGTCCCCTTCCCAACCATATGACTCACTTCCGCTTCCATGGCTCCATTCGCTGCCATGTTCGCTCTCAGATATCTGAAACACTTCATTTCCAGTTGTTTCCATTCAGATACACTCCAACTAACCTGTTTCTCAACCCTGCTAAATTTTCCTCTATTCCTACCAGCGCATAATATGCTTAATAAAAACTTTTCAATACTTCTAGCTGCTTTCCTCCCACACCATATATTCTCAAAACCTTCCATAGAGCATCTCTATCAACACTATCATGTGCATTCTTCAGATCAATAAATGCTACACACATCACCTGTTTTTCTAAATATTTCTAACACATTCTCTGCAGTAAACACATGATCCAGACATCCTCTACCGCTTCTAAACCACACTGTTCCTCCCCAATCTGTTTTGTACCTGCCTTCTACCTCTCAGTCAATGCCTACCGACACAACTTACCAGGTATTCTCAACAAACTTACCCCTCTGTAGTCTGAACACTCGCCTATATCCATCTTGCCTTTATGCAATGGTACTATTGAAGCATTACGCCAATCCTCTAGTACCTAACCATGATTCATACATACACTGAAAATCCTTACCAACCAATCAGCAATACTGTCACCCCCTTTCTTAATAAATCGACTGCAATATCAACCATTCCAGCTGCCTTTCCACATTTCATCTTACGCAAGGCTCTCATCACCTCTTCTTTTTCACCAAACCACTCTCCATGACTCTCTCACCTCACATGTCACCCCGACCTAAACACACTACATATACCACTCTGTCATCAAACACATTCAACAGTCCTCTAAAATACTCTATATCCTCACTTGCATTCTGTCTCCCTCACCGATGTTCAATTTATTCTCTTGGCTTTCGTAAATTATCTACCTCTTTCTAAAGCATTTCTACCTATAGTTTTCAGATACTCGCTCACTTGAACTCTCATTTGTCCTCTTTTTCAACCCCTGCACCTTCTTCTTGACCTCCAGCCGCTTTTCTTATACATCCCCTAATCATTAGCATTTCTTCCCTGTAGGTACAGCCCAAATGCCTTCCGCTAACAACTCTATTTGTGTATCTCACCACTCATTACCCTCTCTAATCTGCCCACCTCCCACCTCTCGCATGCATGCTCGTACATCTTTTACTTCCCTAAATACCTCCCATTCCTCACCCAATCTCCTTGCTTCATCTGCTTTTACCTTTTGCCACTCTACGCTCGATCTCTCCTGGTATTTCTTCACACGGCCCTTTTCCAAGCCACTTACTCTCACCACTCTTTTCTCCCCGACACTGCTTCCTCTTTTTCGAAAACCTCTACAAACCTTCACCCTCTCCTCCACAAGATAGCGATCAGACATCATACGAGCTGTCCTTCTCAGCATATTTACATTGCTAATACCCGGTCTCTTTCATCAAGACTGTTGATACACTCACTCAACTGCTCCTAAGTCACTTACCTCTCATGAGCTTTTTCCTTATGACCAGATGAATAAACACTGATAATCACCTATCTCTCGCCATCCATTAGTTTCACCCACATCAATCTAGAATTTACTTCCTTACATTATCACACACACCAACAACTCCTACCTCAGGAGTAGTGCTACTCCTCCCTTAGCTCTTGTTCTCTCACTTACCACTGATTTTACTCATAAGACATTTCCAAATCATTCTTCCACTTTACCCTTGAGCTTTGTTTCACTCAGAGCCAGAACATCCAGGTTTCTTTCTTCAAACATTCTATCTATCTCTCCTTTCTTCTCATCCTGATTACATCCACACACAATTAGACACCCCAGCCTTAGCTTTCGAGAAGGATGAACACTCCCTGCTTGGCTCCTTCTTCTGTTCCCTTTTTTAGGTATTGAAATACAAGAAGTGGGGACGGGGTTCCAACCTCCAACTCCCGCCCCCTTTAGTCGCCTTATACGACTTGCAAGGAATATATCTTCCAGAGGAGAACGGCGAGACCAAATTGAAGATGGAAGGATGGAGTGAAAAAGATATGAGCGATCGGGGCCTGAACATGCAGGAGGGTGAAAAGCGTGCACGAGATAGAATGAATTGGAACGATGTGGAATACTGGGGACGATGTTCTGTCAGTGGACTGAACTTCGGCATGTGAAGCGTTGTAAACCATGGAAAGGTCTGTGAGACCTGGCTTTGGATAGGGAGCTGTGGTATTGGTTCATTACATCATAACTAGAGAATGGAAGAGAGCGGATGCAATTTTTCTTTTTTTTTTTTTATTCTGGCGCTACCTTGCTAACGCGGGAAACGTCGATCAAGTACAAAGAGAGAAAAAAATATGTATGTATGTATATATATGCATAATTAGGATACGTTGTTCGTGCCGTCACAGCTGCTATAAAAGAAAATTACTTTCATTCGTATTTTTTTTCTTCTAATCAAATGTTTTGATGACATCTCGTCAAATTAAGTCTCCAGTTATCCTCTTCATGAGACAATATGTATCAGTACAACAACCCACCATTAACGAGCATTGATACTGATGACGTGACTGTGTGCAGGGTCGCTATTCCTGGTGCCTCTCCTGACGCGGACGTTGTCGTTCACGGACGCATCCCTGGTGGTGGTGGGAGCGGTGTCCATCATAGGAGAGTACGTGTGCTACGGGCTGGTGATGGGGCCACCTCAATCCTTCCTCATGTGGCTGGGTCCACCAGCAGGCATCATTTCCAACGCCATAGTCATCGCTTTCAAGTCCATGTCCACCAAACTGGTCAATAGTACGGAGAAAGGTGAGTTCCCCGACCCCTCCTGTTCCTCGTGATCTAGTTGGAAGGGCCGCAAAAGATCCATCAAATTTTAAAATTCATTATCGTAATTCAAGACAAAGTATTTTGGGTTTTAATTATATAATATCATTACTCAAATTCACTACTTACAAAGGCTACTCCACCACAGGGTATATTGTTAAAATGGTTTGTTCTTTATCTATAAACAATGGGAGCTTCCCTGGTACTGGATTCTCAATAGAGGCTAATGTATCATCATGAAGTGGATATTCTGTAACACACGAACGTTTAGCATCTGACAAGTGTGGTGTGTTCTGGTCAGGTCGCATCAACGCCGTGATGGCCGCCCTGAACGGCCTGATGCCCATGGTGGGCTACGCAGCCTACTCGCCCATCTACTACAAGACTGTGGACACCTTCCCCGCCGCTCAGTTCTTCTTCGGCGCCGGCCTGAACGTCCTCATCATGATCACCTTCATGTAAGGAAGTTTCCTAGTGTCTAGGACCATAAGGCACTTATTCTGATGAGAGACGCTGCTCATTATGGAATAATGATATTCGTTATTTTTCTGCAGTACGTATATATGTATTTATCTTATCCATGTTATCGTCTGTCCTTCCAGAGTGGTGGAGCTGATGCGAGCATCGTCGTCGCAGAACACTCAAGACCTGGAGGCGGTCAATAGGAAGACAATAAGGGTATACTTGGCATCCTCAAGAAGCGCTCCACCGTAACTCTCCGCTCCATCACCCGAACTGACAGCGGTTTAGGAGAGAAACATATAACTCAAGTGTTTCAAGACCCTTCTGTGGCTAGCCAGCTTCCTAGTGTCACAGAAGACCTCAAAGAGAAGCCTTCTAGCTTGGATCTGACTTCGCCAACCAAAGAGAATATATCTCTTGGACATTCTGCAGACACGACAAACTTGGATCCGGGTTCAGCACCGGCTAAAAGTACTCTCGACAACAATAATACAGAGAAAGTTGACTCGGATTGTCCCTCGGAGGACGACAGAGAGGAGACAACAGTGGTAGCAGACAAACTGGGTACCAGAGGCGTCCTCCCGGGAGGAGACTGTCACCTGGAGGAAGCGGGCTGCTACGTCAACGCGCTGAGTGAGGAGGAAATCACCGCGTCAGAGAGAACGTCCGGCGAGGTTTCTCTGGATGAGACAGTGAGAAACCGCGGCACCACACCTCACAACACGTCCTCCTCATTAAGACAAGTGTAACTGCAACTTCTGTGATGCTTATGTAATTCATGTATAAAATTGTAACTGGTGTATATATGTATAGCTACAGTCTGATACCACAAGTGATAAGATTATGAAATACATTATTTTTCAATGGATAAGTTTTCTATACACAAAAAAGGAAAGAGATTAATCCCTCATTCAGGTTTTATACAACAGATTCGGAGTTCAGATTGACTGGGAGAAAACGTTTCTTATGACAGTTACCCAGACCTGCTGGTCTTGCTCTTACGCCAGTCCACCCTCACTGTCTCTTGTTTTCTTTCTTTCCAAAGATGTTCGTGTCGACAGAAATCCATTTAGTTACTGTACAGTTTGTGGTACATGGGACTTGATCTATGCGGTCTCTTCAGTCGTTTTGGGCACAGTTACAAATGTGATATCTATGTACATACTAGCAAAACAACCTACAGTCAACACTGCCTGCATACGTACATCATATGTCTAGATCAAATAAGAGATACACTTCTCGACGCACACGGTAAACACAGAAATACAAATAACATATACGTACATACGCAGAGTTGTCAGTCATAACACGGTCGGTGGAGCTCTGTAATTGGACGGTTACAAACACAGTACAGTCAGCTTGCCCAGAGTCGGGCGTTCATGGATTCAAATCCTTGGCGCAGCAGCTGGCCCCCAGGTGTTCATCCTCCCCACGGGGCTGGTCGATAAATGGTTACCTGGCTTAGCCTGAGGTTGAAGTGTCTGTCTGTGTACATAAGAGGGAAAACATGTTTCACAGACTGAGATAGGGAGCAATACAGGGGTAATCACACACGTCGATTTGCAAACTGAAAACGAGTACGGTTTTGGCGAGGAAATGACATAGGAATCTGAAATAAGAATCCGAGAGAATATATATATATATATATATATATATATATATATATATATATATATATATATATATATATATATATATATATATATATATATATAAGGAGGCTTACTTTACAAGGTTGAGGTATTGGTTTTGGAGGGTAAACTAAGATATGGAATTCCACTCTCAGGGTGCGGAGTTGCAAGAGGGTCTGTGAAGCATGTAAAGAGGGAGTCAGGAGATGGACGCCAGTGAGGGAGAAGTAGGAAGTGGGACGGGGGAAGACAGAGATGCCAGACAGTAAAAGTCAAAAGGTCAACCAAAGTAGAGACGTGCTATGGAGAACAAACAGACAGTACAATGACATGACAGTATTCAAAAAAGGATAGAAATATAAAAAACGAGTAAAGTTAATGCGGAATAAAGAATGGAGCCATTACGAAAAAAAAAAATGGTCGTAATAGCGTACGCCGAGACTGGAGGCAGAAACATTATCGACTAGACCAAATGAGAATATTGTCGACTACGTGAGTAATGAAATGTACCTTCGTCCTGTTCTTCATTATAATTTGTTCAGAGGATGTATGTTATGGTCTTATATCACGCCCGTATAACCTCCATGTGTTTGCTAGTGAACTCAGTAAAATGTTCCAACTGGACTTGGTTGCTGGTGCTTTGGGGACAGGTCTCAAGACAAGCACGGTGTCTCTATGGGACAAATGGATACTGAATGTGTCAAATAGCAAATTTTACCCGTATATTTCATATGGTGTTGTTGATAACTATCCTTCCTCCTATCCCAGCAAATTATGGGTCGCTGTTGTGGGAGGCGTTGCACATTCCACGTACGTACGCGTGTGATGCTTATATTTCATGTTCGTATAATCCCCAACACAACACGTGTTGTCCTCAAATATTTCATTTCCAACACGTTTACCCTCAGCCGTACATTCTCATCTAGAGGCCGACCACGACTGCATCTATGGCTTCACAAGTGCTTGTCTTCGTGACCTCTCTTACCGCACGTTCCTCAGCGCACCCAGGACCTTCATCCCCTTACCCACCCTATGACATTTTAGTTCCCATCTTTCCCTTCTTTACCACGTGCACTCTCAGGTAACTAAAACACCTCACTTCTTCCAAGTATTCTCCATTCAAACTCATACTTCCACTAACTCGTCTTTCTCCAGTGCTTCTATTTTCAATTACTCTCAACTTTCTCATTGAACAAACTGTTCTAAACTCAACAACCTATTTCTGCTGTTTCTTACTCGAATCTGCCACCAACGCCGTATCATCAGCAAAAAGTATCTGACTCATGTCCCAAAATCACCACTTAGCCAAACTGCAAACTACCCCCTCTCCCTAAAACCCTTATATTCACATCCCTCACCATCCCAACATTAAACATACTGAACAACCATGGTGACATCACACATCCCCGCCGCAAACTCGCCTTTACCTAGAAACACTTACTCTGCTCTCCACCAACTCTCACACACGTCTTATAGCTTCCCTCCCACACCATATATTCGCAAAACTTTCCACAAAGCATATCCATTAACCTGATCATATGTTTTCTCCAGAGCCATAAGTGCCTGATACAAATCCAACTGCTTCTAAATTTCTCACACACATTCTTCACAGCAAACACCTGATCCACACATCCCCTTCCACTTCTAAAACCAGTGTGTTTCTCCCCAATCTGATGCTCTGGGCGCGCCACCACCCTTTCAGTCACCACTTCCTCATAAAAATTACCAGGTACACCTAACAAACTTATCAATCTCTAATCTGAACACTCATCTTTATTCCACTTTTGTTTATACGATGGCACTACACATGCATTCCGCTAATCCTCAAGCATCTCACCATAACCCATATATACATGAAAATCCTGACTAACCAATCAACAAAACATTCAGACCACATTTCATCTTCTGTAAGGCTTTTAACACCTTCTTTTACCAAACCATTTGCTATGGTTATCTCACTTCGCATACTCCCCGACCCAGATGTCCTATATCCGCCTCCATATCATCAGACACATTGAACAGTCTTTCAAAGTACTCATTCCATCTCCTCTTCACGTCATCTCTGCTTTTCACAACTTACCCATTTGCACCCTTCACTGATGTTCCTATTTGTTCATTTGCTTTTCTCACACTTTCTCATTTTCACAAGTGTTCAGATACCCGATTACTCCATCTCTAACCTAACCTATTTTCCAGTGCTTCCACCTTTCTCCTAGCCTCTGTCGCTTTCTTTTACATTTCCCAATCACTCGCAATCATTCTTAAGGAATATCCATTCAAATCTCTTTTCTTTTAAACTAGCAACTTAAATTCATCTCATTATTCACTACCCTCTCCTTCACGCCCACCTCCCACATGCCATCACTTCTTGTGAACATCGGCATTGCTTCCTTAAATACCTTCCTCAACCACTCCCCTACTCAACGTCACTTACTCGCATATTCTGGCATTCTACACTCAATCTCTTCTAGCATCTCTGCACAGAAGTCGCAATTCCAATCTCACTTTCACAACTCCCTGATGACCAACATGATTTTCTCTTTTCAGAAAGCCTCTACAAGTCTTCACCCTCAACTCCACCAAGTTATCATCAAGACATCCCACCAGTTGTCCCTCTTAGCGCAGTCACTCTCTTTTGCACGCCTATCAATAATGCGTAATTCAGAAATGCCCACTTATCTTCTTCCTACTCAAACACGTATAGTTGTGAGTCTCTCGTTTTAGATTAGGTATTCCCAATTATCAGACCATTTTCAGAACTAGCTGTGAACCATTTTAACTCCACAAGCTGTTCACTAATTCATACGTCACGGAATTTCCCATGCCCCGCCAAATATACTTTCAACTGCGACATTATCCATTTCACATTCACATCATCCATCTCTAATACCCGATATCACTCATCAGAACTACTAACACACCCACTCAGCTCCTCCCAAAAAAAAACTTACGCCTCTCTACATCAGCGTTCTAGTATCCAGGCGCTTAAGGGGAGGAGAGCGGTATGGCCGGAGGGCCAAGGAACAGGTATTTTCAAGAAGAAAACTACCGCTCCCCAGGAACCTCCGAGCTATGAGCAGGTGCAAATTTCAGGATAACTGGCTCCAACGGCCTTTGCGGTAAGCGATAGAGTAGGGACAGGGGAGTGTGCGTAAGACTGAATGAGAGAATAAAGATCCTTGGGTGATCCACAGGGTGCATCTTTCGTAGAGCTCATTGGTGGGAGTTTGCGGGTACATAGGTGAACGATAGGTTACATTATGGTCTTTGGCAACATTTCTATGCTGAAGGATGGGGTCAGCATTGTCCCTGGGGATAGGGTAGATAGAATAATTCCCAAGTATTCCCTGGAAATCCTCCCCTCCAGCTTTGACTTTTCCAAAAGAAGGAACAGAGAATGGGGCCAAATGAGGATTTCCTATGTTAACGCTACCTCGCTAACACGAGAAATGGCGAATATGTATGATACATATATCGTAAATGAGAAAGGCCTTTATTAGCGCATTCAGTTGCCCAAGCCATCTTAGCTAACATAAAAAGAGAGAATACAAATACAAAATTAAGATAAATGATGAATCAAAATCATTTCAGTTTAATTACTATCGCCCGATGTTGCAGAGGAAAGGTACGGCGGCGGCTTTTTCTCAGCAAAGAACGTTAAGAAATTGGCCTGTAATACTGTCATTATAAGCTTATCATGACAATAAAACTTCTTTTTCAATGATATTTCATATCATTAAAGTCTTTGTCCAGAAGTATCTCAAATGTAGATAATCTTAGCTTTGCCAGTATGTAGCGATAGGCTGCGACGGAGCGAGATGTTTACACTCCCTCATTTGGTGTATCGTGACTCCCTCCCCTGAGAAGTACACCTTCAAGGTCAGGGTCACAGCGGGGTCGTAGTATTTTATAGTTATATTCTCCATAAATTCTGAGCCAGCTTAATTAAGGACGAACGCGATCCTTCGTGCACGTGTTGCTAACCCGCAGACGAGTCGTGCTCCACCCCTATTAGATGTAATGGTCAAGGCCACTGAAGGGTTCACGGTCCTTTTTTGTGTCCACTCCATAACTTTTGATACTATGGAAGGATGAAAATAATACTTTGGTGCAAATGTTACCCGTAACCATACGGATAAAAGCCAACCACGGTAAAGTGTCACGACCCAACCCCAGTTTATTTTGCAAAAAAAATATTCACTGTTGCTAGGCTATGTGCAGTTGTAGCCCTCTGCCTTCAACATCACAGCTGGGATTAAACTTTTACACATTATAAACGCCAATGTACGGCGAACAACGTTCATTTCTGTTCTTTATTCTTTGTAAATTTTGAATTCCTGGCATCTTCTTTTACAGCTTACTGATAACTTCTTTTCAATCATGTAGGATTATCGTAATGTTGCATTTCATTAAACAAGGTCTAGGTATCGTCTGTGTGTGTGTGTGTGTGTGTGTGTGTGTGTGTGGTATACATCGTAGTCATCACGTTCAGAAAGACATTCTGTGCAACCTATAAGAACAACAACTACTACATCTAGTTTATTTCACCGTCTACAACTGTTAGTGGTATTGTAGGCCTCCACTTGCTTGAGATACACGACGAGTCTTTATTATTGTGAGTACATGCATTACACTACGAGGCTTTATCATTAAGTACGTACATTGCACAACAAGGCTTTATCACTGAGAGTACGACAGTCTACGTACATTACACAACGAAGCCTTATCACTGAGATACTGTACGACAGTCTCGCTAAAGAGCTTCTCATTCTAAAGGAGGCCATATTACCCTGCTACTGGAAGTGGCACAGCCTTAACCGGCAGGAGTCTCTTTTGGAAAGACGTCCTGGGTAATTATGAATAGAAATACACAATGAATGGATGAAGAAACTTACCTACATTTACGTTACATCCTAGTTTTAAATGCATACAGTTATTTCCAGTCAGTACATTTCCATTTTGCGCGACGAAAAAAGGTCGAAATCATGTGATACTTTGTAGACTATTAGATCACACAGCGCATCTTCAGAGGAATAATTTTGAGAAAGTTTCCTTATGGATCATTTTTTTGGTAACATCAACTTTGTTTTTTTTATGTACTTCTATTAAAAGTCGGGGTGACCAAACTTGAACAATCAACTACCGAGGCTATAAAGCTGAGGACGAGAAACTGTTGTTGACAAGAGAGAAAAACGGTATGCATCAACAGATGGATGGATCACGAAGAGCTCTCTGCCCGTTGGTACAAGGGGCCTCTGTGAGGTGCTAGGCTGCCTACCAACAAAGGGTAAGGGTCAGGGGAAGATGGGCAGACAGCCCCGCTGGGGGTTAGAGGGAAGCATCAGGGGAATCCCCGAAGAGGAGTATATTTAACAGGACCAGATGAGCCAACGGTGCCAAGCATACCAATGATCGCAGGCTTCCCTAGTCCACGTGAGGTGATGTTGGCTTGGCAGGACCAGACGGTGGTGTTAGGTAAGGGAAGGTTGGAGACGGTGTCTCAGTACTGTGGCTCACCTTACTAAGTCTTTGAGGAAAAGATCCATGTCTCGTATACTCAGCTGCAGGTAAAGGTCACTCAGTGTTAGAAACGAGTTGAAGGTCAATTGCCTGTTAGGAGAACCTGTCTTGCGTACTTCTACCTAGATTAACGGTCGCCATCTTTTACATTCAGGGAGGAGTCTAATGATCTAATGATACAGTTGAAGCAACATCTGATCTCGTTAGAAGCGTCTACCTGATTTCCATTCGTAAACTATCTCTGTTGGAAGTAGTAGTATGGAACCAGTGGTACGGGTGTCTGAAATGTTACTGAGGACCTCAGGGCTGTAGCCTGGAAGGGGAGGGGGTGGGGATAGAATGCATTGTTTTCGCGGTAACTGACGCCCGGATTGAAAGAGCTTGGTGTTCCCAGGCTGTCTTAAACAGGGACACTGTATACTGGGCGACGGGGCAAAGATGAAGCCAACCACGGGTGTTTATGGTAGTCTTATTGCCCTAGATACTATTATTCCACGGATATATAAGGATGGTGAACACAGAAATAAAATCAAGAAGGGAAATTGCTAACATCTACTAACTAGGCCTTGACCAAGGAAGGCTCCGGGCAAAGTTTGATACGGACGGTAAAGAAGTAATACACTGGCTTATGTTACATTGCTTACTCTAGCTGTTCACTGTGTACGCACCCCGTGGTGAGGTGCTTGAGGACTGGCGGGGTGTATGTAGAGTCTCACTAAAAATAGAGATAAAGGACAAACAATAATGCTCGAATTACAGCCTTATAAAGTCAATCTACACACTTGTATAGTGTATGTGAACAGATCCTTTAAGAGACAGTATCATGCACGGAACAGATGATTAGAAAGAAAAACGTAACTTCAGGGTAGGTAAAGGTTATGTGGACTAGATGTTTACGGTGATGAAAATGTAAGAATAGTTGGAGAAATACAGTGCCTTGCATGTGACGCATATAGATCTGGCGAAAGCGTATGATAGGGTTGACAAAGATGCCGTGGGGGAGCAAGTGTAACGGACATACAGGGGTTACTGAAAATTAGTATATGTAGTGAAGAGTCTGTAGCGGAAGGACAGGGTATGTGTGTGACTAGGAAGGGAGGAGTGTCAGGTTCTGTGCCTTAGAGACGCGTGAAGTCGTCATGGCTTTTTAATCTGTCCATGGGAAAGGTGTTTAGGGAGGTAAAGAAAGCGTCTGCATTATGCTGGAGAGGAAGGTTGAGGAGGGCTTGGGAAATAATCAATCAGTTAGCGGATGACATTACTCTGGCGGCAGACTAGAGAGAAACTTTAGACTTTAGTGAGAATTTAGGGTTATTTGTTAAAGACGAAAGATGGAAGTTAATGTTAACTAAAGATAATGAGTTACAGTGAGGGCAGGAGAGAGAAGTTGGTTGAGTGCTTATAAATGTGGAGGAGATGGAGTATTTTAGGCACTAAGGACTGGACACGGCGGTGGATAGAGCAACGGGGGCTGATATGAGGCTCCAGGTGGAAGAAGGGATTAACGCCATGAGCTGGTTAAGGAGTGTGTGGTAAGTGCAAAAAAGGTAACATTGAGGACACTTCCCTGTGGGACTCCTTCTAGCTGGCTTTTATGGTTCGAGAAGCTGGTTCCCACCTGGACCCTGAGCTTCCCGCTTGCAATGAAGTCCTGGAGGAAGGTGGGTAGTGCTCCCCACAAGTCAGCGCTGTGCAGCTTCTCTAACTTGCTATTACTGCACGTGGTGTCATATGCTTTTTCCTCGTCAACAGTTGATGCCGCTGAGCAAACAAGTGCCAGAAGGCGGTGTCCTAGTACAACACAGACGTTTGTCCTCGACTGTAATTTTCCAAACCCAAATTGTAATGGAGACAACTTATTTTCCTAGAAACATCAGCCTAAAACTGATGCTTTTTTCAAGGAGTTTACAGACATAACTTGTGAGGGATATTGGTCTGTACACGTGTGGTGGTGGAGCATCCTCACCAGCCTTAGCAACTGGGATGATAGTTGCCTCCGTCCATGTTGCTGGCACTTACCCTCCCAGAGAATCCTGTTATATGGGGGCAACAGGGAGCTGTGGGAGCTCCCCGGCAAGCGAGGTAACATTTGCTATGGAATGTCATCACTACCTGGAGTCGTCTTTCGGCAAAGACTTGGTGCAGACTCCATTTTCCTCTTAGTAGAGGGGAGGTTAAATGGGAGTTCTGCAGATCCTCTGCTGTGGAACGAGGGCGGTGTTCGTTCTCCTTCCTTGAGGGTGGAAAATCTGGCAGAATAAGACCATCTAGAGGAGACCTCTGCTCCACGTGGAGTCACCAAGATTACTGCAGTAGTCGACGACTCGTCATGTATGCTCGATACACCAGTCTTCAGAAGAGGACGGGGAAACTGACCCTGATTAACCTACGGTCTTATGAACCTTGACCCTCACCACCAAGAGGGATGCTCCTGAACTTATGGAGGACACGCACTGCGTCCATGAGAGGTAATAAACGATGGAAAAAAATTTGAGCTGATGCACAGGTCTACACCCAAACGCTGCGGGGGATGAAGTGGTAGAGTCAAAAACAAAAACCGTCAGGTCAGATCCTGAGAGAGAGAGAGAAAGAGAGAGAGAGAGAGAGAGAGAGAGAGAGAGAGAGAGAGAGAGAGAGAGAGAGAGAGAGAGAGAAAGAAAGAAAGAAAGAAAGAAAGAGAGAGAGAGAGAGAGAGAGAGAGAGAGAGAGAGAGAGAGAGAGTTACGTAAATACACAGACCACACACACCCAAGGTCCAAGCGAGGTGGTCTGGGGATTTTGCCGAATGCTTTCTGGAAGTCCAAAATTACTATATCTATTGTTTTAGTCTTGTTGTGGGTGTTGAATGATATATGATAAATTTCAAGGAGATTCGTAAGGCATGATCTGCGTCTTCTAAAACCACGCTGTGTATTGCTGATGAGGCTGTGTTGATCCATATAGGCTACGATTTCATTTCGAATAATTGACTTCAGATGTTTACATTTAATTGATGTCAAACTAATAGGACGGTAATTACCAGGTAATTCACGGCTTCCTTTTGTGTATATAGGAGTGACATCTGCCAGTCTCCAGTCGTGCGGGACTATTACATTCTGGAGAGATTTATTGAAAATATAGGTGAGCGATCCGGCAATTTCATGTTTGACGTTTATCACTACTCGTGGATAGAGACGATCAGGACCTGGGTTACTATCAGTCCTCAATTTCATCTTCCTGTTAACTGGCAAGGTTGATTCTGGTAACTTGTGAGTGCTATTTATCATTGTCACAAAACTCGTGTTGTTACTTTCTAGCGTAAAAAAAGAACAGCCGGTCATACACATAAAGGAAAGACCAGTTCGCCCGGCTCCTGGTGACAGACCTCTTATGCATTAACCTACGGAAGGTGTAAAACTGTCAGTTTGTTCTTCCGAAATATCATAAATATGTTTATTAGAAAAATATATAAATATATACTACGATAAATATAATAAATACTCTATAATCTTCTCACTGTTGGCGTCAACGTTCCGCAGGGAATGACGACAATGACGCAAATGCTCCACGTATGAGGTAAATATGATCATGACCAACAGTAGTATCTTGTGCCAACACTGAGGTCACTCGTCAGCAAGTCATGACGACTGATATGTTAATACCGAGTTGTGTGGTGTGTTGCCGGGGTCCCTAACGGCCTCGTTATCCAGGGGGATCGTGGCCGACGTCCTCTCTGACGCAGTCATCTCCGCTTCACTCAGTGTGTTGACGTAGCAGCCCGCCGCCACCTGCAGGTTACACGCTTCTTGTGGCAGGTCTCTTGTGATCTTCGGTTCCTTAGTTCTCATCGTTGGCCAGTTGTTGTTGTCCGTAGCAAGAGATGAGTTAATATTATTTGTGCATTTACTACGAAGGCTGCGTTCTGCTGCTGTTAAAGCCATATCCCAGGCTGCTGCTGTGTGTTGACCGAGGGATGATTTGCTCGCGGCTGCTGGAGGCAAATCCAAGACACGTACCTTCTCGTCAGCGATCTCTGTGATGGTGGGAAGCTGCTGACTCCATGAAGGCTGAGGCATTACGGTGACGTGTCTCCCTCCTGGACCACTGAGAGTTCGAGCAACAGACTTGAGAGTTACGGAGGAGCGTCTCTTGAGGATGCTAAGGATTCCTTGGTTATCCTTCTTGGCCGCCTCCAGATCCTCAGCGTTGTAGGACGATGAGGCTCGCAGCAGCTCCACCACACTAGATAAATAAACAAAAACATTATTTTTTGAACACAAATGATTCACTTCAGAAACTATAAATCATAATTCCATAATGAGCAGCGTCTCTCATCAGAATAAGTGCCTTATGGTCCTAGACAGTAGGAAACTTCCTTACATGAAGGTGATCATGATGAGGACGTTCAGGCCGGCGCCGAAGAAGAACTGAGCGGCGGGGAAGGTGTCCACAGTCTTGTAGTAGATGGGCGAGTAGGCTGCGTAGCCCACCATGGGCATCAGGCCGTTCAGGGCGGCCATCACGGCGTTGATGCGACCTGACCAGAACACACCACACTTGTTAGAAGCTAAACATTCGTGTTATGAAATATTTGCACGTATTTAACATCCGCATTTATGAATACATCATTGCCGGAGAATCTCTTAGTTCCAACGTACCAAACAAAAGCTAAACATTCGTGTTATGAAATATTTGCACGTTTCTAACATCCACATTTATGAATACATCAGTGCCGGAGAATCTCTTAGTTCCAATGTACCAAACATAAGAGCATTTTTAAGCAAGATGAATTTGTATAGTACACGTCCGCATGTAACTCTGGCACGTCATGCATTACCCCTGATTAGAGAAGCTTCGATATCAAGTCTAATTATGTTGAAAGTCCTTCCAACTAGATTATGAGGACCGAGAGAGGCGGAAGAACTCACCTTTCTCCTTACTGGCGACGAGTTTGGTGGACATGGACTTGAAGGAGATGACCATAGCGTTGGAGATAACGCCTGCGGGTGGCCCCAGCCACATGAGGAAGGATTGAGGTGGCCCCATCACCAGCCCGTAGCACACGTACTCTCCTATGATGGACACCGCTCCCAGTACCACTAGTGATGGATCCGTGAAGGATAACATCCGCGTCAGGAGAGGCACCAGGAACAAAGACCCTGCACACACAACGGTAATGGCGAATTATTATACTGAAACTTTGCTAAATGCAATCAGTCAGACTGTCTTTAATACATGCACACTTGCTTTGATAAGACGACACTGAAACATTAGTACGTTACTATGATGAAGTAATCATTAACTTTTTCACTCTCTAGGAAGAAATACAAAATCTGTTGTGGTTTATAAAGAGTTGCTCTCGAAAGATTTAACCTGAAGCAGGAGAACGTGACGTACCGAGAGCAGCGAGCAGGTTACGGTAGGTGATCCAGTAGCCGTAGTCGGTGGCCTCCCAGTGTAGGGCTCGACGTACGAACATGTACATGAAGAACCCTACAACAACAACATAAACAAGACCTTTAATATACCAAGCAGCTCTGTGTGTTGCACCTTTGTTCTTCACTTTAGTTATGGATGTCAAATGTTGCTACAGAAAGTATTGAATGTTATTATCTCAAGAGAAGGAATGTTACTGGTCAAGAGAGAGGAGTGAGAACGTGTTAGTTTACCTCTGGCCACACGACGGATCATGTTGCCGAAGACAACAGCCATGAGGATAGTGCGGGTGTTGCCCTCACGCTTCTTAAACGCCGTCTTGAAGGACTCCACCACACGTCGCCAGTTAAAGAAGTCGGCCACCATGGTGGAGACACTCACGTCCTTCTTCTCAAAGGTGGGTTCGTCCTTTAAGGACCCCTGGGCCCGTAGCTTCTTCTTGGCGAAGGGTCCGTGACTCTCCTTGATGAAGAAGACGACGTAGACGACGGCGCCGATGTAGGAGAGCAACACGAGGCCCAGAGCCACGTTGTAGTCGCTGTACTTGATGATTAGTGCCCCGATGAGCGTGCCCAGCGGGCCACCTAAGAACCACATGGAGTTGGCGGTGCTGACGCGAGATGTGCGTTGGTTCTCGCGGCAGATGTCGCTGATGTAGCTGATGGTGGAGGAGAGGATGCCGGCGTTGGTGCCACCCAGGGCCTCCAGCAGCGTCACCAGGTACAGCACTTCCACAGGCCAGGTGGTCTGCCAGTTGGAGAGCAGGTAACCCCCGGCATACATCACGTGACCCACCAGTGTCACCAGCATCGGAATCTGTCAAGACACACTTCTTAATATACTACTAAAAAACAAACATCTGAATCATATCCATGTAACTTACATCAATCATATTTGTGCGTACGTGAAAGGTGTTAGTATTTGCTCTCTAGACACTGTGCTCCTGGAACGCTTTTTCGTAAGCATGAATGCTATTGAATTGGAGATTGTTGTTCTAATCATCAACTGTATCATACACATAACAGTGTAATGATTCTTACGTCAAACTACGCTTTGCATTTAGAAAGGTTTTCGAATTCTCGAAGATGCAATTAACAGACTTAATTTGGTAGTTCATTAACCTCGTAATCATCAAAATGTCATCCATCATCTCTTACATTATAACAGGCAAATAGCCTAGCCCTCACATCATCAGCTATTGTTTTTTGATAATATTTGAGGGTGAAATGGAGTCTTTCTGACATCAAAATTCCACTGTATATGACACGTCGGCAAAAGTACTTAAGTACTTTTTCCCTGATGAAATTCTACACAAGCACATATAATGGTAAAGACCCAGATATTTTCTTTTAGGAAGAAATCCCTTTTTCTAATGTAAACACTGCAAGGTTTTCGAGTTTTGTCAGTCTAAATATCATTTGGATCATAAGTGGCCATACATTACGGAAGACTTTCCTTATGAGAGCATGTGATTTGATTCTTTATTGTCATTATTTCTTAACTTCATGTTGATGGTGGAGTTAAAGTTTGACATAAGAATGAGTGTCTAAGGGAAATAGAGGAGGAGCCTGGGTGTCGCCCCTAACTCACCTTGCGTCCGTATTTATCGCTCCAGGCGCCCATGAAGAGCACGAAGATGAGGGGCAACACCGACAAGATGATGCTGTTGTAGAAGGTGAAGACGGAGAACTCTCTCTGGACGCGGACGTTCTCCTCCGGGTGAGCTGATAGGTTGGCACACACCTGTAGGGAAGAATAACAATAGTGATCATAATGAATAATACGTAGTGCCTCTACAGATGATTGAGAACACACTCATAGTGGACTCACACACTCGAAGAATAATACTGAGACTGTCGAGGTTGTAACATACATTCAGGGACACACACCTACTCCACACCCATACTCAGTCATTATCGATATCAGTAGACAAAGTATTGTCGCAATGCTGGTCATATGAATGACCTCAGTTATTACTGTGGCAACTGGTTGCGTGATAGACAATGTTGTTACTTGGAAAAGTAATTTGAGCTCATTTAGATCTAAGTCAGTTGGAGATGACAGAAGATTTTATAATTATTTCATGAAAAATATCTATACTCGTCTTATTATTCTTAACCAGTCGGATTAAGCTGAACGTAGTCTTTCTAAAGTTATGGCCTCACACGGTACAACACTCACCTCTGGTGACAGTCCTAAGTTGACGGAGCATATTTTGTTCATCTGGACGTTCTCTATAAAGAGGAGCATGGCTTCCTTGCACGCTCCGTCGACGAGCATAACAGGCTCCACGGTGATGGTCCGCAGAACACCCATGAGTCCGGCCACAACGCCTTCCGCCATCCTAGTGTGGATGGCCCGTCAGCCTCTACCACAGGCAACTCCTGTTGGTGGTAAGATTTGCTATTACATTCCAGGTACAATACTCTTACTTTTTACAAGTGCTACGAATTATACTGTTGACAGATGTAATCTACGGTGGTTGATTCATGAATCATAATATCTGTATGAAATATACTAATTCATGTCAATAAGTAATTTAAGTTTGTACTATATATGGTATCATATATGATTAACTGAATTTCTAATGATTCTATCAACGCACCTTTATTGAAGACCTGAAGTACTGACTGGTTGTCATTAATATTGGTATATAGGTAATATCATAGATTACAAAATTTGGGAACAATAATGTCTTACAAGCAAATGTTATATTTCAACTACAGATTAGTAACGTAAACCATACCTCTTAGAGGGAGAACTCTTCGGCAGGTACTTCTGCAGTTAATTGTTGAATCTCAATAACTTGTTCAAGTTGTCTTGTTCACTTGGTTGACTGGTGTCCAAATATCTTGAGTAACTTTACTGATCGATGTTCAGGTCTTCCTTGAGCCTCAGTGACCCTTCAGGTCTCTGCAGTGCTCCAGCTTCGAGTGTGGTGAAGACGAAGCTCACGCGAATTTATATCATGTGGGGCAACTATTCGTCCAGGGGAAGATCCCGGCGTCACGAATGCCCCCGTCTGCTGACGCAATCTGAGTTGGGGGCAGTGCCGTGTTTAGGGGGCGGGCGGGGCTACTGTCTTCCGCTAACATCAGAAGTTAGTTTTTAAAGAACAGACGAAGCATCATCATCTTTTTTTCTATCGATCACAACGGGTAACGCCTACCAACAAAAAATAGTTTTGGTCAAGGTCATATATCATTGACGGCACTGGTGATATTTTTCGTCAGTGAGCAACTACCTACGGTTGACGTAAGTGACAGTCATCACATCCTGACATTTCTGTCCAATGTGAGGGTGTGGGCGTCCTCTGGCCGTCGCCAGTCGCCCAGCCAGAGGTATACCTAACACCATTACTCACAACCTTACCTAGGCTTCTCTCGGAAACTTTAAGAAATATTTTGATAAAGAAAATTCATATGATACACAACTGATATTGAGCGTGTCGACTTACTCACTGGGATCTCAAGTGCCAAGAAGATATTAATCATGTGGTCCAACGAACATCGCTGATTATCCGTTCGGCGATGAAAGCCTAGCTCTCTTCGTCAATTCTGTGACAGCAAGAGCGAGACAGCCTGTATCCCGCCGCAGATGGACGGTGCGTCTTCAGCCGCATACTGTGGCTCACCTTGCTGAATGCGAGCCGCATTTTCTTTTTTGTCTTTTTTTGCACTGAACTAGCATGTAGCAGACGAGTGATTTCACACTGATTACGGTAAGTTTCTTGTAATACAAATCCTCCTTCACGTGATCAAAGACGTCACTAAAGGCATTGAGTTCATTATCGCAAAAGAAACCTTGTCGTCATTGAGCCATGAGTTCGGATGTAACCTCTTCCCAGGACCTGCCAGGATGTGGTGGGTGTAGCGGCCGCTCTCACGTGCCCATCAGCTGCTCTGAGACACACACACACACACACACACACACACACACACACACACACACGTTCATAGGTTACAACGACGTTAACTTAGAGCAGGTCCTCGAAATTAGGAGAGAATCTAAAACAAGAGGACAATGTAGGAGGTTAAGCATGACACTGTGTAAGGGAAAAAGAATTCTATCTCCGTATTCCCAGCGTGTTGCAGAAGGCGGCTAAAGGGGGCTGGAAACCCTCCTCTTCTTGTATTTCAATTTCTAAAAGAGGAAACAGAAGAAGGAGCCAGGCGGGGGATGTAACCAAGATGAGAAGAGAGGAGAGACAGTAATATGTTTAAGGAAAGAAATCTGGATGTTCTGGCTCTGCGTGAATCAAAGCTCAAGAGTAAAGGGAAGAATGGTTTGAAAATTTCTTTGGAGTAAAGTTAGGGGTTGATGAAAGAACAAGAGCTAAGGAAGGAGTAGCATTACTCCTAAAGCAGGAGTTGTGTGTGTGTGTGTGTGTGTGTGTGTGTGTGTGTGGGGGGGGGGGGGGGGGGCAGAATTATATAATGTAAATTAGTAAATTCTAAATTGATTTGGGTAAAACTGAAAGGAGATGACGAGAGATGGGTGATTATTGGTGCTTAACCACCTGACCAGGAAAAAAAAAATTATGAGACAAAATTTGAGGACAGCTGAGTTAGTGTGTCAGCAGTTTTGGTGCAAGTTTTAGGGACAGCTGAGTTAGTGTGTCAGCAGTTTTGGTGCACGAGACCGGGTATTAATGATAGGTAATTTTAATGAGGTGAGTCATGTGGCACTTGAGGGCATAATTGGTTCGCATGGGGTATTTAGTGTTATGAATGGAAATGGTGAAGAGCTTGTGGAGTTGTGTGCTGAAAGAAGATTGGTGATTTGGAATACATGGTTTGAAAAGAGAGATACAAGTATACGTATGTGAGTTAGAGAGATGGTCAACGGGCATCATTAGATTACATATTAACTGATAAGCGTGTAAAAGAGATTTTTGGCTGTAAATGTGCTGAAAGGGGCGGCTGGTGGGAGGTCTGATCACTATCTTGTGGAGCCGAGGGTGAAGATTTGTAGAGGCTTTCGAAAAAGAAGGCACAATGTCGGGGAGACGAAATTGGTGAGACTAAGTAAGCTTGGAAAGGAGACTCGTGTGAAGAAATAAAAGGAGAATCTGAGTGTGCAGAATGACAAAAGGTAAGAGCGAATGAAGTGAGGGGAGTGGGTAAAGAAGGAATGGGAGGTATTTAGGGAACAGTGAAGGTATGTGCAAGATATGCGTGTGGCACGCGAAAGGTGGGAGGCTGGCGGATTAGAAAAGGTAGTGAGTAGTGGGATGAAGAAACAGGGTTGCTAGTGAATGGGAAAAAAGAGGCGTTTGAGCGGTACTTATAGGAGAGGAGTGCAAACGATTGGGAGATGTATAAGAGAAAGTGGCAGGAGGGCAAGAGCAAGGTGCAGGAGCTGAAAAAGAGGGCAAATGCGAGTTGGGATAAAAAAAAAAAACTATCATTTAACTTTAGGGAAAATAAAAAAGACGAGATGGAAAAGAGTAAATACTGCGCGAAAGACAAGAGAACAAATGGGAACATCGGCGAAGGGGGCAAAACTGGGAGTGATATAACAGGTAGTGATGAAGAAGATGGAGTGAGTATTTTGAAGGATCTTTAATGTGCTTGACGATAGAGTGGCAGATATAGGATGTTTTAGTTTGGGTGGTATGCGAGGTGAGAGAGTCATAGAGAGTGGTTGGTGAAGAGAAGAGAGGTGGTGAAACGCGGCAAAGCGGCTGGAGTGGACGGTATTGCAGCTGAATTTATTAAGAAAGAGGATGACTGTGTTGCAGATTGGTTGGTAAAGACATTCAGTGCATGTATAGATCATGGTGAAGTGCCTGGGGATTGGCGGAATACAAGTACAGTGCCAATGTATTAGGCAAAGTGGATGAAGGTGAGTGTTCAAACTAGAGGTATAAGTTTGTTGAGTATACCTGGTAAGTTTAATGGGAGGGTATGGGTTGATAGGATGAAGACATGTACAGAGCAACAGACTGGGGAGAAGCAGTGTGGTTTCAGAAGTGGTAAAGGATGTGTGGAACAGGTGTTTGCTTTGAAGAATGTGTGTGTGGAAATATTTAGAAAAGCAGACAGATTTGTAGGTGGTATTTATGGGTCTGAAGAAGGCATATGATAAGGTTAACAGAGATGCTTTGGCAAGATATTAAGAGGTAAGATGCCAGAAGCAGAGTTCTGATCAAGGATGTAAGGCGTGTGTAAGAACAGGAAGAGAGGAGAGTGAATGGCTCTAAGTGAAGGTCGGTCTGCAGTAGGGGTGTATGATGTCTCCATTGTTGCTCAATTTGTTTATGGATGGGGTGGTTAGGGAGGTAAATGCGAGAGTTTTGAAGAGAGGGGCGAGTACGTAGTCTGTCGGGGATAAGAGGGCCTAGGAAGTGAGTTAGTTGTTGTTCGCCGATGATACAGCACTGGTGGCTGATTCTAGTGAGAAACTGTAGAGGTTGGTGACTGAATTTGGAAAAGTGTGTGAAAGAAGAAAGTTGAGAGTAAATGTGAATAAGAGCGAGGTTATTAGGTTCAGCAGGGTTGAGGGACAAGTTGATTATGATGCAAGTTTGAATGGAGAAAAATTTAGGAAGTGGTTTTAGATATCTGGGAGTGGACGTGGCAGCGAATGGAACCATGGAAGCGGAAGTGAAACGTAGGGTGGGAGAGGGGTCAAAGGTTCTGGGAGCAAAGAAAAATATGTGGAAAGAGGGAACGTTAACTCGAAGAGCAAAAATGGGTATGTTTGAAAGAATAGTAGTTCCAACAATATTATATGGTTGCGAGGCACGGGCTATGGATAAGGTTGTACGGAGGAGGGTGGATGTGTTGGACGTGAACTGTTTGAGGTGGTTTGATCGAGTGAATAAAGAAAAAGTAAGAGAGATACGTGGTAACAAAAAGAGTGTAGTTGGGAAAGCAGAAGAGGGTGTGTTGAAATTGTTTGGACATATGGAGAGAATGAGTAAGGAAAGTTTGACAAAGAGAATATACATGTCAGAGGTGAAGGGAGCAAGGAGAAGCGGGAGACCACATTGGAGGTGTAAGAAGAGAGTGAAAAAGATTTTGAGCGATCGGGGCCTGAACATGCAGGAGGGTGAAAGCGTTCACGGAACAGAGTGAGCTAGAACGATGTGGTGTACTGGGGTCGACGTGCTGTTAATGGACTGAACGAGGCCGTTTGAAACGTCTGGGATAAACCATAGAAAGGTCTGTGGGGCCTGGATGTGGATAGGGAGCTGTGGTTTTGGTGCATTACACATGACAGATAGAGAATGAGTGTCAGCGGACGTGGCCTTTTTTTCATCTGTTTTCCTGGCGCAACCTCACTGACTCAGGGGGTGGCGATGCTGTTTCCTGGAGGAGAGGGGAGGGGAGTACCGGGAAAGGATGAAGGCGAGCTAGTATGAGTGGGTACATGTATATATATATGTATCTTGTGCATATATGTATATGTGTATATTAGTGGATGGGTCTTTCTTCGTCTGTTTCCTGGCGCTCCCTCTCTAACATGGGAAACGTCGATGAAAAGGGTCATGTACTCTCAATGATACAGCGTAGTTTAAGGCGACATTTCACCCGCGGTGTAACCTCCTGCAGGCGGAGCTCTGTAGCACCTATATATAATGTGTGTAATTACCTGCTTACAATATAAGGGGAGAAAGTTGTACAATCATGGTGCCCCGTATTTTGACATTCATCCATCATTCAACTTTTTATGCGTTTGCACGCTGTCCACATTCTTGATTTCATCATTCAGCGTATTCCATTCATCTTTTGTTCATCTACTACAAAAGAATCTATTTACGTCTCTTCTGAGAAAATTCTTGCTTAATTTCGTATCATGGCCTCCGGTTGTGTTGTTCTTATACATTTCGAGGAACTGCGCACACATGACATCATCAAACATTCTTAAAAACATAAAGGTTGTGATCTGTGCGTGTGTGTGTGTGTGTGTGTGTGTGTGTGTTCAAAACTAGGTTTTATACTATGAGAAGATTCAGTTCAAACCAGTACAAAGGTTACGGAGAGTCTGCCTGGAATTAGACACCCAATGAATACCTTGAAGTTAACTGGATTCTTTCCGTTACATGACTAAGGTGTCTAAACATTTACGATATCTTCGTATTACAATGATATAGGATTAAATGTCACGCCACCACATCTCAATGAATACTTTTTGTGATTGTAAATAATACTTATAATGACAAGAACTTGTAAATACAACACTGGCAACTGCTTCCCTGCTGGAACGGATATTTTTTTTTTTCTGTTTTCTCACCTTGTGTCGTGAGACATCCATGCCTGCTGACCACGCCTCCCACCGTGACCTTGGCGCAATAGAAGACTTTTTTCTTCCACACAGATCTCCGGCGTCGCCGCATCGGCTGATCCACAGTTATTCTCTGATCTGCCAGCAATAGAACGTAACCTCCTCTTTTTTTTTTTTTTTTTGCACTAGTCTTGGAACAAGACCATAACTGGTCGATCAACAACCTCATTGTTCAGGCGATGAACACCTCTGTTTGTTGTCCTACAGATGCAAGAATTCTTCCCCTGGAGTGGGTCTCAGCTCGGCTGATATATATGTACCTCACTTGTACATCTTCAGTGGCTTCCATAACCGACCAACGCCAGACATCCGGCCACATAACGTTCAGTTTGTACTGTATGCTTAGGGATGTACAACGTTGGTTTTCCTCAAAGCCTTTCTTATCAGAAAAGTAAGTTGACAGAAATACTGACGTAGCGAAGGATGAAGGCAGCTGACAAGTGGGTTATCTTGCGAGCGTAAAACCATCCCAGGTGAAGGATTTTCCTCAGACGTAAGTCAGGGATCATAACAACATGTGTGCTTTGAGTCACTGAGCATCATGGTGTACGATACTGTCAGTTAGTGAAGGTAGAGGATGTTATCATCAGCGCTGCTTTCACTATGCCATATTCGTCGACGGTAAGCGAAGCAAAACCCAACAGTTATTTTCACCAGCAGATCGACCGTCCCTCTCCGTTGGTCATGAAATTTTGTTGTTTACGCTCGTGCATCCCTAATCCCCTGAGGAGCTTTGAATATCACCGTTATGATCACGGCGTAAAGACACGTCGGATGTGCCTGGTTGTGGAAAGTGATCCGGCGAGGATCACATCGTTAACGAGAGCATACATACGGCTGACCGACACGTCCTTGCGAATAACCATTAAGGTAGCCACAGTGCAGGAGCTCTTCACACACCAGGTAGTAAAAGACAGGAAAATCTGCTCCATTAAGATAACAATGAACCTTTACCCAAGGGAGGAAGATGAGATGCCTAAACCTCATGAAACCTTCGCACTAGTAGGAAAAGAAGCGAGGCCATGACTTGCAACATTGTGGTCCAGACAGACCTAGACCTTCAACCAACACTACCGACTCAACTTTTTTTTTTTTTTCAACACTACCTCTGCCGTTCTCCAGGACCCACACGCCCTTAAGGCTCAGAACTGTGTTAACGTTTTTATCCTTTAAGAAGTCTTAGTATCGGCGACAGCAGGTGAGAGCAACTGCTCCACTTGAATTAACATGACTCAAGAAAGAAGCTCAGCAGGTTGTGGCTTGGGCCACCCCACCAAGGAGGGACTCCATGATGAAGGCCGCTCAGTGGAGTCGCTTCATTATATGAAAGACATCCTACTGTATCAGGGAGAGGAGAGGTTCCCCGGACATTCACTCGACCCTAAGGTTCCCCGGACATTCACCCAATCCAAAGGTTCCCCAGACATTCACTCGACCCTAAGGTTCCCCAGACATTCACCCAACCCTAAGGCTCCCAGACATTCACCCAACCCTAAGGCTCCCAGACATTCACCCAACCCTAAGGTTCCCAGACATTCACCTAACCCTAAGGTTCCCGGACATTCATCCAACCCTAAGGTTCCCAGACATTCACCTAACCCTAAGGTCCCCCAGACATTCATCCAACCCTAAGGTTCCCAGACATTCACCTAACCCTAAGGTCCCCCAGACATTCATCCAACCCTAAGGTCCCCCAGACATTCATCCAACCCTAAGGTTCCCAGACATTCACCCAACCCTAAGGTTCCCTGGCCATTTACCTAATCCCAAAGTTCCCTGAATTTTGACCGATTTCCAAATCGCAAAGGGCGAAGCACACTTACTGCCGCCGAGAATATTAAAGAAGCAGTTCCCCCGCATTCCTGTGAGACTGCACGTTGATCATGCTGTATGTGAAGGACGTGGGTGGGGTAGCAGTGCCCACAAAACTCTACCCCGGGTAAAAGTGTCGCCATGTTCTACCGCGGAATCGGTCGTATCTGGAGGCGCCTGCGTCACCCCGAGGTGAACCTCTTGATAATAAACAATATTCACTCGTCAATATATCATCTAAGACTCGCTTTGGGAAGGTGTAATGCCCGTCATCATCAATGTCAAAGTTCACTGTTAAGATGTCTTTATTATCAAAATGCATACATGACACTAAATGAAATTTCTTTATGGCTAAAAGCTTAATTCAGGGCTAAAAAGTATAAAAATTATAAAATAGAAATTACAAAATATCACATAAAAGTACCACATAAAATATCAAAATGTTAATGACAGAGGGATTCTCGAAGTTGACGCAAGACTCAAGTTCTAACTACTTTCTTCTGGAGGACACAGGTGTAGCTCGTGTAGATGACCGGGGTTACTTTCCCGTCTCAGGAACAGACGACCGACCTCTGCGGGAAAACTCTTAACTAACGCCTTTCTGTGATCCTTTATTTGAGAAGTAATAATACAGGAGGAGAGAGACCTTCCAACACCCTACCCCTCCGACCCCTCTTAGTCGCTTTCTAAAACACGCGGGAATACCTATGTAAGATTGCTTCTCCTGTATCCTAGTGCCACAGGAGGTGGTAGAGGTCAGGTCATGTAGGAGGGAGGCAGCGAGCAGGTACAGCGATACACCCGGAGCCAACCCACAGTGGATCGGATCATGCTGGCGGGTTGCTGCTATACACAGTGTCCAGACAGCCAGCTTTACCACCAGACCCATCCACGTTAGCTGCTTCAACCTACGCTCTCTGTGACGAGTCCCGACCAGACCCACCTACGCAGGCCAGACCTACCCTAGCAGGCCAGACCTACTCACGCAGGCCAGACCCACTTACGCAGGCCAGACCTACCCTAGCAGGCCAGACCTACTCACGCAGGCCAGACCCACCCACGCAGGCTAGACCCACCCACGCAGGCCAGACCCACACTCGCAGGCTGGCATACTCTACACTATCAGTACATTTCTAGTCATACTTTTCTGTACAGCAGGCATATTCACTCTCTTGAATTCTAGGTTTTGCATCTGCTCGCGTCCCCAGGGCCAGACCTCCACACCACCACACTGATGGCGACACCGGTGGATGACATATACACAGTCCAGAGGTCCTGGTGGATGGCGAGGCGGGACGTCCAGCAGTACCACACCCCAGCGTCTGTGACGAAGGACGATCAGGCAGGACCAGTGACATCAGGCCCACGACACGACGGTGACCCAACACCATCCGCGGGCGTGGTGGTCTTCGCCACACACACCTCTGACGCATCAGCTCAAAATTCCAGATGGAATACGTCTGAATCCAGTTGATATATGGATGTTGCCTGGAATTCATTAGTCTTGTGTATGATGGATCTCTACTTTTATGTACGATATGTAACCCATGAATTAATTACAGAGATGCTTCAT
Organism: Panulirus ornatus; assembly: GCF_036320965.1. Taxonomy (NCBI): domain Eukaryota; kingdom Metazoa; phylum Arthropoda; class Malacostraca; order Decapoda; family Palinuridae; genus Panulirus; species Panulirus ornatus. Next base: position 75,619,406 of record NC_092224.1, on the reverse strand, counting down.
CCATCCTATCAATTCTATGTGTGTTGGTTCTACCCCATCCATCTCATTACGTAACCCATTATTTATGTTGGTTTCATCCCATGTATCTTATGTATGCTATGTAACCTATCAAGTATACGTGTATCGGTTGTATACAACCAATTTCAAGTCTGCTTCAGTCAATATTAGCAGTGCTGTTATAACCCGTCACACTCGTGTATGTAGATGGTAACCCTGGATTACAGAACTCAGCTGTACTGAGGTAGCTGTGTGAACACTGGGGAAGCTGGACACCTCTGTCATAGCCGGACATATTAACGAGGTCATGTCTGGCCGATGTAAGAACCTACCGAGGCTGAACATGCAAAACACTTTCACCTGTAAGGTCACACAGGAACAAGAGTTCTAGTGGTCAGGTCGCAGATAAGGATTACAGCCAGCAGATGCGGTAATACACAGCAGGCCAACTCACTACCTGGTCTCACGCACTCTATGTACAGAGTCTCCAGCCGGCCAACTTTACCACAGACCCACCCACGGTGGCTGGTTCCTACCGAGCCTACTCCCTCACCAGATCCACCTACGAAGGATGGTACACTGGTTCCCACCGAGCCTACTCCCTCTCCAGACCCACCTACGAAGGATGGTACACTGGTTCCCACCGAGCCTACTCCCTCACCAGACCCACCTACGAAGGATGGTACACTGGTTCCCACCGAGCCTACTCCCTCACCAGACCCACCTACGAAGGATGGTACACTGGTTCCCACCGAGCCTACTCCCTCACCAGACCCACCTACGAAGGATGGTACACTGGTTCCCACCGAGCCTACTCCCTCACCAGACCCACCTACGAAGACAGGATGGTCCATTCCACATTATCCTGACACGTCTAATCGTACTGATTGAGGAAAGATCTTTGTACAGCATGATTACCCACTCGGTCCTAAATCCAATGTTCTACAACCGCTAACATCCTACAGGCGAGACCTCTGCAGTGGTGTGGTGGTGGGAAGAACAGTCTCGCTGAGGGAACAGCATAATGTGCTGAATTGTTACGGACGTAGGAAGAGGATGAACGAGGAACGTCCGAGAGAATCTACATGTCAAAGGTGGATGGAGGGAGGGAGGAGGAGAGGAGAGTAAAGAACGAGATGGATGGATGGAGAGAGGAAGACTTTGGGGATATCAGCACCTGAATAGTCATTAGAGGGAGACACAATCATGGTATAGAATGAGCTGAATCCGAGTAGTGTATGTGGGGAGACGCGCTGAAAGTAAGGTAAACCTGGGCACATAAAGTGGTCAGTGTAAACCACGGAATAGTCTCCAGCACTTGGCTGTGCTTCAGTACACTATGCGTGAAAGGTAGAGTGTGGGTGGATGCGTGCAAATGAGGCAGCAGTTCGTCTGCTTTTCATGTTATGATACGGTGGGAAAAACAAATGTTTATCAATTCATCTATCTATCTGTACAGATAGGAGGGTGGATATGTTGGAAATGAAATGTTTGTGGACAATATATGGTGTGAGGTGGTTTGATCGAGTAAGTAAAGAAAGAGTAAGAGAGATGTGTGGTAATAAAAAGAGTGTGGTTGAGAGAGCAGAAGAGGGTGCGTTAAAATAGTTTAGACATATGGAGAGAATGAGTAAGGAAAGGTTGACAAAGAGGATATATGTATCAGAGTTGCAGAGAACAAGGAGAAGTGGGAGATGAAATAGGAGGTGGATGGATAGAGTGGGAGACTTTGAGCGATCGGGCCCTGAACATACAGGAGGGTGAAAGGCGTGCAAGGAACAGAGTGAATTGGAACGATATGGAATATCGGGGTCAACGTGCTGTCAATGGACTGAACCAGGGCATGTGAAACGTCTAGGGTGAACAATGGAAAGCTATGTGGGGCCTGGATGTGGATAGGGAGATGTGGTTTCGGTGCATTAAACATGACAGCGACCGAGTTTGAACAAATGTGGCCATTTTTGTCTGTTCTGGCGCTACCTCGCTAAAGCAGGGAGTAGCCATGCTGTTTCCTGTGGGACGGGATAGCGCCAAGAATGGACGAAGGCAGAATCATGAATATGTACATGTGCATATATGTATGTGTCGGTGTATGTATATTTATGTATACGCTGAAATGTATAGGTATGTATATGTGCGTGTGTGGGCGTGTATGTATATACATGTGTATGTGGGTGGGTTGGGCCATTCTTTCGTCCGTTTTCTTGCGCTACTTAGAAAACGCGGGAGACAGCGTCACACTATAATAAAATAAAGAATAATATATATATATATATATATATATATATATATATATATATATATATATATATATATATATATACATATATATATATATATATATATATATATATATATATATATATATATATATATATATATATATATATATATATATATGCGTGTGTGTGTGTGTGTGTGTGTGTGTGTGTGTGTGTGTTCTACTCTTCTGGTAATCCATATTTCACACAGCACATGATTTTTTTTCTACCTTTCGTCGGCTCTTCTCTGTACAGTACATTATTTGATCAAGGTAACAATATAGATGCCTGACCTAGTGACCTTCATAGGTCACCTGCCGTGACGTCTGGCCTGCTGATCCCCATAGGTCACCTGGCATGACGTCTGGCCTGGTGACCCCCATAGGTCACCTGCCAAGACGTCTGGCCTGGTGACCCCCTCCGTCAGGTCGCTGACCATGATATAGAACAATGAGGTTTTCATACGAACAGCGAGGTAATGGTGGCACCAGCGCCTCACGCGGGACGAGGTTATGTAGGGGACTGTGAATCGTTCGGCGGGGTGTATGTGTACACCTGTGACGTGGAAGTGAATACTGAGTTGTGTTACAACTTATGCTCTGATGTTAAAGTACATATCCTTAAGTATGTGTTATTGTTTCTTTCATTATACCAAACCTCTGTGATAAGATTACTGTGTCGTTTGGAATGCTGTCTTAGTCATGTTCCATGAGGGTAACTGTTAGGTTTATGATTTAGGATGCAACATATATGAATACATCCAAATATCGTGAGGGTAAATATCGTGAGCCTTTTTGATAACATTACTAATATCTGGCCATCATCCCTGAAAGATCATGAGGAATCCCATGCAGTTGCCTTTGACATATCTAACGCTTCTGACAGGGTATGGCATCGGGGTCTCATCTTTAAGCTCCCATCTTTTGGCCTCCCTCCCTCACTTTGCTCCCTCACATCCACCAGCTTCCTCTCTGCCGGATCTATCTTCGTGGTCTTTGATGGATCAGCCTCCCCCCTGCCTCCATTCTTCATCAACAGAGGTGCCCCTTAAGGTTCTGTCCTGTTTCCTACACTTTTTCTCCTTTTCATCCAAGATTTCTTCTTTTCCACAAATAACTACTGCACTCACACGCTCAGGACTCAACACTGCATTCCTCTGCTTCCTTCAATTCTGCTCCTTCTTTTCTCGCTCGATCTTCATCTCGTCTCGACACAATATCCACATTAAACTCAGACTTGAACAGGATATCTCAGTGGGTAAGCGAAATCTGGCTTGGTTTAATGCCTCCAAGACCCAGTTTCTGTCCATCTCTATCGAAAATTCCTCACAATTTTTCTCTCTCTTTTGACGGTTCTGTAAGTCTTAACTCGACTCAGTTAACATATCTGGTATGACTGTAACATCATTCTAGCTTGGAAACCTCACATTACAGAAATAGCAAAGTCTGCTGCAAAAAAAACTGGGAATCCTGTTTAAATGTCGAAATTTCTTTTCTTCTGAGCAGTTGCTCCGTTTCTACTATGGATTCATCCGTCCTTGTATGGAGTACTGCCCTCACATCTGGGGTGGCTCCAGCTCTGCATCCTTACGTGACAGAGTTGAGTAGAAAGTGGTCCGACTTACAAACTCCCACAAGCTAACTTCAAAACTTTACCCTCGTGTCTTACGCTGCAATGTTGATTCTATAAGAAGTACTTTGGTTTTTGCTCCCGAGAGCTGGCTGCTTGTGTGCTCCAACCACTAGCTAGCCCACATGATGACTGTGCGACCATCAGAAACTCAAGGGTGGGCCGTTTTCGTGACTGCTCCTTTCCCTACACGTCGAAGCTTTGGAACTCTACCTTCACATGCCTTCCCCAGTAACTATAACCTGGCACATTCTAAAATACAGGTTTTTCACTTCCTCTAAAACTCATAAATACTTTCCATTGTCTCTTCTTTTCCCCCCCTTTAACCTCTCTATATTTCAATTAAGGTCCGGCCTTGATGAGGACTATTGTCCGTGACTGTAGCATCCAACGTAGAAAAAAAAAAAGCCGTGGAAAGGCTTGGCTTTAGTGCACTGATAGCCCAAAGAAACAGATCTTGAAATGACCAATGATGGTTGAGAATAATGACGCGAGGAGACCAGCATAATTGGCTCCTCATGATTACGTCGCTTTGCTCCACATGAACGAGACCGACATTGTTCGCGTACAATAACGTCATACGGAGAATTATCGCATCTTTATTAAGAAAATATATTCTGCTGAATGCTCCCTGTCTCAATATGATCACAACTGAAGCCTACCTGCTATAAGGTACATATTTACACATTTGTACCACTTTTAAGAGTATTATGGATAAGCTGATTACTTGTGTAAGTATTAAGAGCAGCTTCCTCGGGTCACTTTGACCTGAAGGAAATCTACGTTTCTTTGTCGTGTGTCCTGCCGTGGTCTGTGGCCGCCTCATCATGTAAAGGAACCTCTCTCAACGTCCTTTCTGATGCTGTTATCTCGGCGTCACTCAGTCTATTGCCGTAGCAACCCGCTGCCTCTGTTTCCTGATGGTTCAGGTATGAGGTTCTTGGAGGAAAGTCCTCTGCAGTTGCCGGGTTCCTGGTCCTCAGTGCTGGCGGACTACGGTTACAACAAGCAGCAGATGATGGGTCGTCATCTGTCACGCCACAGGTGGACATATCTGTATGTTGACCACTGATGCCCGCCGATGGTGAGAGGACAGCACTGCCGCCGCCAGATGTCTTCTCATCCTTAGGTTTACCGATGCCTGGAAGCTTCTGGGTCGAGGACGAGTCTTGAGTAATGTGGGTCACAAGTCTTCCTTCAGGACCACTGAAGGTTCGGGTGACAGACTTGATGGTTACGGTGGGGGGGTTCTTGAAGACAGCCTTGATGCCCTTATCAGTCTTGCTGTCGCTCTCCAGATCCTGTGCGTTGTACGAAGACGACGCCCGCATCAGCTCCAACACGCTAGGGACCAGAGAGAGAGACGGGTGTTGTAAGTCAACGTTTGGGAAGCGTATTGTTAAAATTCCTGTTGAGACTAGAATAGAGAGAGGCTTATGAAAACGAACACCAGAATATCTTCCTTACATGAAGGTGGCCATGATGAGGACGTTCAGGCCGGCGCCGAAGAAGAACTGAGCAGCGGGGAAGGTGTCCACAGTCTTGTAGTAGATGGGCGAGTAGGCTGCGTAGCCCACCATGGGCATCAGGCCGTTCAGGGCGGCCATCACGGCGTTGATGCGACCTGACCAGAACACACCACACTTGTCAAGAGGCAGATTATGTACTTATATGCTCATGATGCCGATAAAGCAGCATCAACGGCTGTTCTAAACAAATAAAAATGTCAGTGGATATACATAATACTGACCATAAACCTTTTGCACAAATTTTTTCAACATTTTCTGAGAGGTTGTGTATCATGCAAAACAGATGAAACGAACGGAGAGAGAGAGAGAGAGAGAGAGAGAGAGAGAGAGAGAGAGAGAGAGAGAGAGAGAGAGAGAGAGAGAGCACTCACCTTTCTCTTTGGTAGAGACAAGCTTTGTGGACATGGACCTGAAGGCGATGATGCTGGCATTGGAGACGATGCCGACAGGCGGCCCCAGCCACATGAGGAAGGCTTCAGGCGTGCCCTTGACCAGACCGTAACACACGTACTCGCCGACGATGGACAACATGCCCATGACTATGAGTGACGAGTCTGACACCGCCAGGATCTTCGTCAGAGGTGGAACCAGGAACAACGAACCTGTAATTCCCGGTATACAGAGGTCAGCGGTAGTTCGCACAGCATATCTTGCTGTTTACCTGGACTTTTGACAGGAAAATACATAAAATACAGACGTATCACTTATTCTTACCACCAGTATACTATAACAACAACCACTACAGATGGCAGAACGTGACGTACCGAGGGCAGCGAGCAGGTTACGGTAGGTGATCCAGTAGCCGTAGTCGGTGGCCTCCCAGTGTAGGGCTCGACGTACGAACATGTACATGAAGAACCCTACAACAACAACAACATAAACAAGACCTTTAATATACCAAGCAGCTCTGTGTGTTGCACCTTTGTTCTTCACTTTAGTTATGGATGTCAAGTGATGCTACAGAAAGTATTGAATGTTATTATCTCAAGAGAAGGAATGTTACTGGTCAAGAGAGAGGAGTGAGAACGTGTTAGTTTACCTCTGGCCATGCGACGGATCATGTTGCCGAAGACAACAGCCATGAGGATAGTGCGGGTGTTGCCCTCACGCTTCTTAAACGCCGTCTTGAAGGACTCCACCACACGTCGCCAGTTAAAGAAGTCGGCCACCATGGTGGAGACACTCACGTCCTTCTTCTCCGGGGTGGGCTCTTCCTTTACGGACCCCTGGGCCCGCAGCTTCTCCTTGGCGAAGGGTCCGTGACTCTCCTTGATGAAAACCACAACGTAGACGACGGCTACGATGTAGGCGAGGAACACGAGGCCCAAAGCCAAGTTGTAGCTGCCATACTTGATGAGGAGGGCGCCGACCAACGTGCCTAATGGCGCGCCTAAGTACCACATGGAGTTGGCGGTGCTGACGCGAGATGTGCGCTGCCTCTCGTGGCTGACGTCGCTGATGTAGCTGATGGTGGAGGAGAGGAAGCCGGTGTTGGTGCCACCCAGGGCCTCCAGCAGCGTCACCAAGAAGAGCACTTCTACAGGCCAGGAGGTCTGCCAGTTGGTCAACAGGTAACCCCCGGCGTACATCATGTGACCCACCAGCGTCATTAGCAGCGGAACCTGTCAACACACACGTTTTAGAAGCGGTCGATGCACAAGGCAGACAGCCAGACAGATGGCTGGATCTCCTCATATATTCAGCATCGTTTATCTCCGGCGGCACTTGAGACACGTTGGTGTCGGCAGCTGCCCGTGATGTATCTATAGACCAGTCATGATAATCACATTTATACATTATTGTTTACATTTTCGGATACTTCCCCCCAATACCCTCTTGACGGGTCAAGTACTTAAATCATGCTTCAGATTCTGCTATAATTCTTATTAACTAAAGACAATAACAGATGAGATCTTGCAGTTTCTGAACTTTTCAAACAACTTTTACTTATTTCTCTGATGTTGTGGCCGATGAGTAACTTTAAGTCTGATGTCATTTTTTACCATGATAATGAAGTCAGGCGTACAGTTAACAATTACACCTGACAATCTTTCATTACCCTGGGGTACAACAGACTTCAAAATGAACAATGTTATTACAGTTGTACCTAAATGGGTGATAACTCTGACTATTTGTTTATATTTTAAAATTGCTTCATGTCATATTCTTTGACAGATTTTCTTGATATTAAATTTGTCTGATTACTGAAGAATGACAAGTATAATCAAGTACTTTGCAGATTCTTCCTTTAAGAAGTATGTACACCAAACTTATCGTGGGAAAAAGATCTCTGGGAGGCTTAACGAAATATACGAACAGGTCGACAGACGTACTGATTATCATGACATCATCAGTTTCCCTAAATTTTCTGTTAAATACAGGATTTCGGAGCATGAAGATCTAAATATATTCAATAGACAAAAATCTAACTTCGACAAAACATGTATAAATGAATATGACTCGAAGTCATGTCTGTCCGTCGCGGCCATTCCACTCGCCAGGAAGGAGGAGAGTTGGGGAGAACGAGACCCAAAGATCGAGACTTTCACATCAACAGTGAGGCGCCATCCTCGATGTTTGCTTCTTACTCTGCACAGCAAAGCTTTAGAAGCCTTGACCTTCTCGTGTTCTTCTTAGCATCTGCAGCCTCTCGCTTTTTAAATGACAAATTCATCTCCTCCTCAAACACTCAAAGCTCTCCTCAATTACGTTTTCCTTAACATTTCTTGCACGGTTTCATAAGTTCATCCAAGGCGTCGCGCGGCCAGAACTGCTGCAGGGGACCTCAGTCACGAAGACTCATTAACTCAGAGAATCAGACACCTCATCCTCCTCCCTACTCGTTCTAGTTATTCCTTGATGACCCCTGCTTCAAAGTATCACCAGATAAACAGAATTCAGAATGTGTCAAAGAATTCTTGAAAAATGTTCCGTTCGTTCACTTGACTACAAAAACACTCCGATTCTTCCCTTACGATAATATCTTGTTATCCTTCGATCATGTATTCTAGATCCGTGAAACCTATTAGGTGTGTGTATGTATAATTAGATCTTAAGAGCTTCGCATGACGCAATGTATCATTACTCACTCTATTCCTGGACAACAGTCGGCAGATCTGGACTAGTCGCTGCAACTGCTCGTCGCTTTGGTCGCCCGTGGACTGTAACGTTCCTTGGGATAGTCTCCCACAACACTATGAAACCCTAGCATGATTATTTTTTTTTCTTCTATTCTTTCCTCTAGTTTGACTTGAAGTGAGTATTCCCTTTCATATATTTCATATATTGCTGAGGTTGAGATACGTATAATACAATCCAGGCGACCTACTGTATAGCGAGAGTTAAGTTCGCTGTGCGTCGTAGGCCTGTTCATCCAACAGGAAACTTTCCATTGGAACACACACACACACACACACACACACACACACACACACACACACACACACGAACATACCCAGCCACAAGACATCACGGTCAGGTTTGTTCGGACGTACGTTCACGCATGCATATAACAGCCTTGAGCGTGGCTATGGCGACTCCAAAAATAAAGAGAGGAAGTCTTTAAGACATTACGACTGAGGCGATTAGCTGTCTCCGTCAGCTTGGTCACGCGGAAAATACTCAAGGTACAATTTTTTCCGTGCCACACTTTTTTTTTTTTTTTTTCCTGTCATCCTCTAAACGAGTTTTTCGCTTCCAGCAAGTCTGACGGTTGATCTTGGACACTTGCTGGTATGATCATGAAGTCTTTGACATTTCAGCCAGTGAGCCAATGTACTGATATATCAGCCAGTGAGCCAATGTACTGGTATATCAGCCAGTGAGCCAATGTACTGAATATAACTGGAACGACAAACTATTAATGTGTCTGAGGGAATGAGGGGAGGAGCCTGGGTGTCGCCCCTAACTCACCTTGCGTCCGTATTTATCGCTCCAGGCGCCCATGAAGAGCACGAAGATGAGGGGCAACACCGACAAGATGATGCTGTTGTAGAAGGTGAAGACGGAGAACTCTCTCTGGACGCGGACGTTCTCCTCCGGGTGAGCTGACAGGTTGGCACACACCTGCAAGAAATAATGAGAATTTACTGACAGGACACTAGACCACAGCTCTCTCTCTCTCTCTCTCTCTCTCTCTCTCTCTCTCTCTCTCTCTCTCTCTCTCTCTCTCTCCCTCTCTCCTTCTCTCTCTCTCTCTCTCTCTCTCTCTCTCTCTCTCTCTCTCTCTCTCAAGCAGACGTAATGAACCAGTTTTCAAAAGCAAAATCTGAATCTCTACGGGAAAGGCAGAGAATCAACAGTGCTGCCCAGAGAAAGTTGATCAACTTTCAAAGTTAGATTGGAAGGTTCGATAACTCAGACTGCTGACGTCTCAACTCTATTGAGTGCCGGAAGTGCCTGGAGCTAGAGCCAATCCAGATGTGAGAGCAGTATTACATATATGGAAGAGTTCCTCTTTATAATTTGAGTAACTCCTCATATAATACATGTCGCTATCTGAAAAAAGAATCCAAGTCTTTAATGATGCAGACTTAGCTACTTGTGTACTGTGGGGTTTCCAAAATATACAAGAGTCTACGTTGATACATACCAAGTATATGTACTGCGATGAATAGTGGAAACAAAGCAATCAAAGAGACTGCTACGGTTTTAAAGAACAATCTTTGTATAAGAATAAACTTTTTAAGCGCCGAAATCTATTCCGTGAATTCTACCTTCTAGCTAATTCTCTAAAAAAAATCTTAGTATACATGTCATGAAAGAGGAGACTGTGAGATTCAAGATGCTTGGGAAAATCAAATTCAAAAATGTTGAACGACTTCAGAGAACCTATAAGTCAAACCTACAAAAACGATACTTGAAAGGATTCGAACACTCATTCTTTTCGGGATGGACTGCACCAAGTACGTGCTTCTATGATGAGGGAAATGTTACAGCTTCAGGCACACAAGCAGACTCGTAAGTGCCACCATAAGTACGGATGAACACTGTGAGAACACGAAGAAGGAAGTCATCTTGTCCGCATGACCTCCCTGTAGTTCAGAGGTCAGCAAAAGGGAAAATCAAGATGTGAAGGAATAGAATCATCCAAAGGGAAATTAGAGGAAAAAGAAAAGCCCTAAATTCAACATGATCATATTCGCATGATGAAGAGGCGGAGAGGAAGACTAGAAGAAACTGTTAGAAATGTCATTGGAAGAAAAGGTTACCAAGGTTTCTCTGGGTAAAATAGTACGTACTTGCCTCACGAGCACCACGTTAACGAAGATTATGGGTGGACATGAAACGTGATAAAAAGTTAATGCAAAGATAGATATCTAAACTTAATACTTCAGGTCCCTTGCCCGAACAGCCTCAGAACATGAATGACGATATCATGGATTAGATGAAGTAAGAGTTTTGACTTTTTTTTTTTTTTTTTGTCTCGATTCCTGCACGAACAACGGCAGCTAATATCTGCGCAGCCGAGGCAAAACATTTCCTCAGGCAAACACTTGTTTCCAAACCAGACTGCTACACACTTTTATGAAACAGCGACTCAGAAAAACATCTACTCAAACAACAAGTTTGCCCTCAACTACCCTATCTATAAATGAACTGGAAATCTAGCAATCTAAATATATCAACACGATATGCAGTCCACTATTCTCAATGTAAAGATCTCTCGTTAACGAAGTGATTTATGAGCGGTATTACGATATGGGAAACAACATATTGGTTGGTTTCGTCGATTCGCTAAGTAAAAACAACTATTGAATGTGCAGCATCGGAACATTAGCACCAAAGGTAGCTAAGGTAGGTCAGGTCTGGTGACGGTTAGTTTAAGGTAGGTTAGGTAAGCTGGTTAACGAATGGGGTAAGGTTGGGTAGGCTGAGTGACGTTAAGTTACCCAGATAGATATCATCGTTAAAATTACGTTATGGTAACTGTTTTCTGCTATGTATTAAAGGCTGGTTGATATTACCGAGGAGTAGGTCAGTATTGGTAAGGGTAAGTTAACAAGGGTACAATAGATCAAGGTTGGGTAAGCTGAGTTACGTGAAGTTGGTTATATATATAAATTCCTTACAATCACGGTATCGTAGCGTTATCCTCTGCTATGTATTAAAGTTTGATGTCATCGAAGCCTACTAGTCAATGCCTACCTAACTGAGTCTGGCAACACACCTTGTCTCAACTGTCAGTGTGAGTACTTTATTTATCACTTTTATGGTAATAAAGTGTTACCTGTTCACAAATCATCAAATATTTAGTTACCGAAGTATTACTCTCATTCAAAAGTATTCGTATATATAACACTACATACCGTTATTCCAGATATGAAACTATCTTAATCACTTCTATCAGAAGACTTCCCACAAGCAAGTGTTTGTGCCATGAACTACCATACTCACCTCTGGCGGCAGCCCTAACTTGACGGAGCATATTTTGTTCATCTGGACGTTCTCTGCATAGAGGAGCATGGCCTCCTTACATGCGCCATCCACGAGCATGACGGGTTCCACGGTGACGGTCCGCAGGGCGGCCACAATCCTAGCCATCACGCCACCCACCATCCTGCTGGAGAACTGTTGGCTCGCCCCAGTACACACACTGGCTGCTGGCCACTGCTGCTCTGGGGGAAACATAACGACAACAAATTCGTTAGTTTATTTGTTTCACTGTATTTTCATATTACCATAAGACGTGTGTAGGTGATGCAAGGAATGTCTCGTGCATAATAAAGTAGCAGTGGACACTAGTCTATGTCTTTCCTGGAATTAGAGAGTGGGAGACTGGCTATCAAAAGGCTGGTCGACTGTCAGAAGGAGCGTTATTTAAATTCCCTCCAAAAAGGTGAATATGGTTAAGAATCCCAGAGCGGACCAGGAAGCCCTGGAGATGGTGAGGGTGGGGCCATGGGCGTGGTGGTGCGCGGGAGTTTTTATGCCAGCGTGAGAATGGTAACTGAGGGTCTGGCCCTGTGCGACACACTATACTTATTCCTCCTTGAGTTATGTAAAGGTATCAGGTTAGTGTAGTAGTAACTGGTGGCAACAGTGTCCGGTAGCAACAGTGTTTGGTTGTAACAGTGTCTGGTAGCAATAAAGTTTGGTAGCAACCGTGTTTATTAGCCACGTTTCCTTGTAAATGTGGGTGTGGCAGCAGCCAGGTTTAGCAGCAAGAATGTTTGGTAGCAGACGTGTGTGTGACAGCCTCCGTCTTTGGTCGGAAATGAGTGGCAGGTGGTATGGAGAGGTGATAAGAGTGTATATGGAGAGGAGCAGCGATGCTGATGAGGTGGTACGCTTGAAATATACTAATGGTGGGGAAAAAAAATTCAATGCCACACAAGAGAAGCGTACACGGAGCTTTCGTACAACTTGAGGACCCCTGAACAAAACAGAACTAAAAGGGGTGGTGGAAACGGGGAAGCGGTGAAACGTTTCTCTAGCAGCTTGTGTCAGGGCTGAAGGAGAAATGAGTGGAGCGAAGGAAAGGATAGGATGAGGCAGCTGGGGTTTCTTGTGTTCTAAGGCTCATGATCGGAGCTGGGAGGGAGCGTCAGTGAAGTACGACTGGAAAAGAATGGTAGGAGTCTGTAATGGTAGCAGGTAATGGGACGGAAGAGAATGTACATGGCCTTATGCGAGGATCGGGCCGCTGTCAGGGGCAGATGAGGATGTGCGGGAGTGGAGCGGTGTTGTCTGAGGCAAGGGACGTGAGCCTGAGATCCAGTCGGGTGGCGCAAAGCTGAGAAAGAATGAAATTTTCATTTCATTGGAAATGTTTTCAGTGGAGATGGAGGAAAGTATGATGAGATATCTAAGAGTGAACAAAGGAAGGAATGAAGGTAGTTAATATTCAAGCGAAGGTAGTCAAAGGTAAAATCTTTAGTCAACGAATGCGACAGATCTTGAGAGCAGGTGGACAGGAGAGAAACGTACAGGGAAGTAAGTGGTCAAGAAAAGTTAAAAGCAAACCTGGAGGCACATGATGAGGGTATCTGGCGGAGGACAGCGGCAGTAACCTGAGTACCTGAGTTTCATATCTCTACTGCTGGAGACAGAATAGCAAAGCAGTAACAGAATGATAGGATGTAAATGTTCGAGGGCAGTTCCAACGGTTAGAATATCATTAAGAGAAGCTGCTAGGATAAGGAATGAGTGTTCTGAGCTGAGGGACGGCACAGAGGAAGGCATAGTCGTGAATGTGATGGAACAATGAGATAGTCTGACCACAGAGAGAGGACAGATGTAGAAAAAGTTCTCATGATTAAAGCAATCTTAGTTAAAGGACGTAGAGGAACGGGATCTCGAGGTGAGGTAATGTGGAGGTGAAACAGTGTATCAATAACGGGATTGTGAGGCAGAGTGTGTGTGTGTGTGTGTGTGTGTGTGTGTGTGTGTGTGTGTGTGTGTGTGTGTGTGTGTGTGTGTGTGAGGAAATGTGTACAGTGGACCTAATGGTCTATGACGAAGTCTGTGCTGAAGGACAGCTCCTAAAGAAGATACCTGGAGACCACCACACCACACCACACCCACAACCACATCAGCCGGCGGCATAAGGCTCCTCCCAGCACACCAGACCCACCACCACATCAGCCGGCGGCATAAGGCTCCTCCCAGCACACCACACCCACCACCACATCAGCCGGCGGCAGAAGGCTCCTCCCAGCACACCACACCCACCACCACATCAGCCGGCGCCAGAAGGCTCCTCCCAACACACCGCACCCAACATCACATCAGCTGGCGGCAGAAAGCTCCTCCCAACACACCACATCCTCCGGTACATCAGCCGGCGGCAAAGGCTCCACCAACACACCACACCCAACATCACATCAGCTGGCGGCAGAAAGCTCCTCCCAACACACCACATCCTCCGGCGCATCAGCCAGCGGCAAAGGCTCCACCAACACACCACACCCTCCGGCACATCAGCCAGCGGCAGAAGGCTCCTTCCAACACAAGAGACCCTCCGACGCATCAGCCAGCGGCAGCTCCTCCCAACACACCATACCCTCCGGCACAGTCACAGAATCATATGAGAGAAGGAGCATTATGAGGTGTAAAGAACACTGAAATGGAGGTCTTATAGGAGATTATGGGTAGAGAGAGCGTCCAAACCACGGTAACATAGTCTGAACACTTCTATGAAAGTCATTGTTCGGTGTGACACTCTGATTCATATGGGTTTGTTGTCCTTTGACGGAATGACTTGTTTCTCTACTGAAATTTAGTTTTAGTCTCTCTTCGTCTGTTAAACTTTGATGACCAGAACTGAACGGCTTCCTGTAAAATGTGATCTAACGTAAGCGTCATCACCAGTAAGTTTTTGTCTCGCTATTTATGGTATATATATTATTAGCTGAGAAGCGTAACATTGTTTTATTATATGCACCTAAACTTGCTTGGGGTATTTTAGGTCATTACTGAATATAGTCTGTCCTCATCTTCTAATGATGGTTTACTGAACGTAATGTATCCGTGTTTAATGTCAACACCAAAAGACATTACTTAGCATTCGTCAACAGTGAAGTAAATTTACGATGTCTCGACCATTCCAACACGCAGTAATCTAAATCTATTTGCTTTTGTATGGGTTTGACTTCCTAATTTTGCATCGTCAGCAGACCTTGAGATGTTAGTCGTACGTTGCGTCACTTGCTCGGTGATATGTGCAATAAAGAGGATGGAACCTTGAACTAATCCTCCCAGTACTCAGCATGTTATGGCGAGGTTACTGCATGTGTTCCCGCTGTCAATACGACTTCGTTTTCTATTTGTATACCAGTCCGCGATGCAAGCGTATACTCTGTTTTTCATGCAGCCTGGTTGAAAATTTGAAGTGTGGTACTTCTCGATTTCTTTGAGGGGTAAGTCTATGCATGTAGTAGCATTTGAAGATATTGCTGAACCATATCATTATCATTAAAACTGTCGCTATACATAACAGAAAACTCTTAGCAAATCTGCTGTATATGATTTATCATAAATCGGATGCTTTTTATTGGTTTTCAATCTATTGTCTTCTATATCTTAAAGTCTTTGTTCTTATCATCCTCTTACTTCAGATCAAAGTAAGACTGCTTGGACCTTATTTCAAGTAGCTTTTCCAGTCTTCCTGCTGTAAACTGGTACATCATACACTCGCAAGGTTACAGTCCTCCGGCACTTGTCCTTCCTACAGGGATTCATTACATGTCTTGGCGGTACACTAGTGTTGTCCACTACCTTAATTCTGTTTAGCGAGGGATCGTCAGGGCCAGGTGACTCCATCGAACCTAATTCTTTTTTCTGGACATCTAAGATTTTCAAAGCTCTGAATTTCAGAGGTATAGGTTATTAATTGTCTCTAATTAATGGGTTTGGTAATATTTATTTGTTCAACAGTAAAGGCTAAACTGAGATATTTTTCTTTACGAAGTCATTTGTGTGTTATCCATTCTAAGGTGGTAATTACGTAAGGTAACGGTTCCTCTTCATCCTTCATGAGTTTCTTCCTTATGTTAACTTTGGAAATACGTTCATGGCTATTTTTCCCCATTCGGTGAAATTCTCGTCAACTTTTCATTTACTCTGTCATAATTTAATCTCTCACATTTTCTTTGTACTCATACAAATGTATGCTCCAAGATCCTCTTACACGAATTTCTTTCACATTTAAGTTAGCCATTTTCTTTGTACTCATACATATGTATGCTCCAAGATCCTCTTACACGTATTTCTTTCACAATTAAGTTAGTCATTTGCACTTCTGGTCATTTCGTCATCCAGACAGCTTAGAATCTCTTTCCAAATAATTTTCGAATTCTTCCAGATCATTTTCTTCTTTCCTTCTCTCGTCGTGTATTTTGCTTTCACAGCTACGCTACATTACTGTCAACTGCATTCACATCTGAAACTTTGATCTGCTTTACCGTGCTGATAAACCGACAAATATTTTTTTTCAATAACTTAATAACCTAATATCTATTATTATCTTCATGTCTTATCTTTGAGGAAAACGATTTATATTCCTATCTTCGGACAGGGGCGAGGGGATGCCATGACAGACAGATGCCCGACACACACAACACACACACACACACACACTAGGCCGTTGCCACACTCCTGGGTGCTGGGAGACAGAGTCCTACACATGAATGAATGGGAAACACGTTATATTTGCGCCATGACTCACGGAAACAACTCATACAGGCGAGGGTTGATTTCCCTTTGTGTCAGTGATACTCCTGTGGTAGCGTGAAGCGGACGGGAGCTGTGCTGCTGTCTCCAGACACACGAGACCTGACGCTTGTGGATATGACTAACGCTGAGGGTGTGACGATCTATCGTCGTGATAACGACCCCACTTGCATTACAAAAAGTTAAAAAAAAACCAACCACTGTAATTATATCTCTGTAGCGGTGAGATATTACTAATTCTGTAATATGCATTTTGTAACATCGGTGTGTCCGTTGTGAGAAATGAAACGCTATAATCACAAAGTGAAAATACTTAAAATCACACCAATTACGGGTATCTTTCTCACGTAGCGCCGGGAGCGGTGCTTGAATTTGCAGAGACGGCAAGAACAACCGATTCTAGCGGCGACGGGTCGGTGCAGCGGGACCGGCCATCGTCCGCTATGATCCCATCGTTCGTGTGTCACGTCTGTGTAACTCTCACGTACATAACGAAAGACAAACATTCTTGGGTAGATATACCACTGAAAACACGTATGACATAAGTGCATTAAGACTACTACTCAAGTGAAAAAAAAAAACTACCTTACTACTTTTTATGATGTGTTGCGAGACGTGTCGTGAGGGAGGGGCTGAAGGTGAAGGCTAAAGGGTAGTTGTCCACGGGTCGGGGGACCCACCACCACCAGCAGGAGGGGCCACTAGGGACTGACTGATATTCACGTCTCCTAAGTCAAGTCACCCACTTGAGGGCTAAGGTTTCCTGAGTCACTTCACTGACTGATATGAGGGTCTTCTTCCTCACGTCACGGGTGGATGGTAATGTTTCCTGACTCACTTCACAAATGGACAGAAAAGATCTTCTTCTTCTTCTTCTTCTTCAGGTCGAAGGCTGATATCCAGTTTAAAAGATAATCCAGGATCTTCTCAACCGTTCTGGAACACTTCTGGAACACTCCACTACCTGGAGAGAGACATCCACACACTTGACTCACTGAGATCCAGTTTCCCCAGCCCCTCCTGCCATTCCCCAGACCAGCGATGTGTTCGAGCCTCAAGTGATGCAGAGGCGATATTTCCTCGCCTCCTTATATAAGGCAGGGCAGCCCCGTAGGTGAGAAGTGGCAACATCCCGTTGCCGGCGGTGCCCCGCCTGCTGACGTTTGCCCCCCGAAGGGGAGGCGGCAACAGAGGTCAGTCCCGGACCTGAGAGGGGAGAAGGAGGCCGTACTCACCCCGGATGATGGTATCACCGACCAAGTCTTCGGGTAAACTAGGCGGGGGGGAAAAAAATGAATAGTGATCCCTGACGTAATCAACGGTCCAGACAGATGAAAATAAATCAGTATCGAGGTATAACGTGACCCGTGGTTCCAGCCATAGATCATTACCGGACAAAGAAAATGACTCCAGCCACTACATCTATGACTCTCGCTCACCGTCACTTAACCCGGTCTGGCCTGGCCTGGCCTGGCCGCACCAGCCGAGTGAGCGCTGCTGAGCTTTTCATATGTCAAAGTGTCTTACTGTAGTCATAATTTGCAGCCTTCTCTCTTACGGGGTGACATCGTGCTAATGTAACCATCACCTATAACAGAATATATATATATATATATATATATATATATATATATATATATATATATATATATATATATATATATATATATATATATATATATATATATATATATATTGCTCATCTAGGCCGGCCAGACCGCAGCAACGCTAGGAGCAGATGGTGAAGCCCTTGAGAAAAAATTGTTGCTTGACAACTTCTATTCACTTCTAACGAATTTTACACACAAGGGCAGAACTAACTACCTGGTCCTTCGCTCCCATAACTCTTAGTCGAAGATTTATGTAGGTAGTCTGTGTTTTGTTTTCTGTTTCTTGTGGGGCGGGGGTAGCGCCAGGATTGGAAGAAGGCAAGCATGTATGAATATGTACATGTGTATATATGTATATGTCCGTGTATGTGTATGTATATGTAAGTGCATATGTGTATATGTCTGTGTATGTATATGCATGTCTGTGTATATGCAGATATGTATATGTATGTATGTATATGTACGTGTGTCTATGAGTGGATGGGTCTTTCTTCGTCTGTTTCCAGGCGCTACCTCGCTAACGCGGGAAACGGCGATCAAGTATTTTGTGTGTGTGTGTGTGTGTGTGTGTGTGTGTGTGTGTTAACGGGCTCTGCCTGTGAGAGGTTACACCGCGACCGAAAGGTCACCTTTAGCGAGGCTGTATCATTGGGACTAGTCTCGTCAAAGAACTTCTCACCCGAAAGGAATCTACATTTCCTTGCTACGGGAAGCAGCGCAGCATTTAGAGAGAGGTCACAGGTAATACAAGGATTCTTTCTTAGAAACTGGTCTTGGGATAACTGAAAATTAGATACGACTGAATATATATATATATATATATATATATATATATATATATATATATATATATATATATATATATATATATATATATATATATACATATATATATATATATATATATATATATATATATATATATATATATATATATATATATATATATATATATATATATATATATATATATATAATGATAATAATAATAATAATAAGGGGTAAGGGGGAAGAATTCTTCCTCGGTATGTCCTGCTTGTTGTAGAAGGTGAGTAGTAAAGGGACAGGAGCGGTGAGATGGCATCTCCTCCCCTTCTTGTATTTCAACTTCTAAAAGAAGGAACAGGAGCCTAGCCATGAGTGCCCATCCTCCTCAAAGGTTCAGGCTGGGGTGTCTAAATTTGTGTGGATGTAACCAAGATGAGAAGAGAGGATAGATAGGTAGCATGTTTGAGGAAAGACACCCGGATGTTCTGGCTCTGAGTGAAACGAAGCTGAGTGGTAAAGGGGAAGGATGGTTTGGAGATGTCTTAGTTGTGGGACTGTGTTAAAGAATGTAGGGGAGTAAGTTCTTGACTGATGTGAGTAAAAATAAAAGCGGATGGAGAGAGATGAGTGATCACTAGGTTGTGGAGGCGACAGTGAAGATTTGTAGAGGTCTCGGAAAAGGAGACAATACCGGTGAGAAGAGAGTGGCGAGAGCACGTAAGCTTGGAAAAGAGACTTGTGAAAAGAAATACCAGGCGAGTTTGAGTGTAGAATGACTAAAGGGGAAAGCAAATGAAGCAAGAAGAATGGGAGGTATTTAGGAAAGCAGCGCTGGCTTGTGCGGAAGATGCATGTGGCATCAGAAGGGTGGGAGATGGGCAGATTTGAAAGGGTAGTGATTGGTAGGATGAAGAGGTAAAGTCGATAGTGAAAGAGAAAAGAGGTATTTGGGCGGTACTTACAGCGAAGGAGTGCAAATGATTGGGTGATGCATAAGAGAAAGCGGCAGGAGGTTAAGAGGAAGAGGCAGTGGTTGAAAAAGAGGGCAAATGAGAATTGGGGTAAGAGAGTATTAGTCAACTTTACGGAGAAGATGTCTAGGAAGGAAGTAAATAATGTGCGAAAGACAAGAGAACAAATGGGAGCACCGGTGAAGGGGGCAAGGGGGGAAGTGATAACAGGTAGCGATGGAGTGAGGGGTGGATAGTGAGTATTTTGATGGACTGTTGAATGCATTTGACGACAGAGTGGCAGATGTAGGGTGTTTGGGTTGGGAAGGTATGCGAAGTGAGAGTCTAGGAGAGTGGTTTGGTGAAGACAGAAGAGGTGGTGAAAGCCTTGTGTAAGATGAAATGTGGCAAGGCATCTGGAGTGGATGGTGTTGCGTTGCAGTTGAATTTATTAACAAAGGGATGACTGTGTTGTTCATTGGTTGGTAAGGATTTTTAGTGTATGTATGGATCATGGTGAGGTACCTGACATCGGTGGAATGCATTTATAGTGCCACTGTATAAAGGCAAGGTGGATGGAGGAGGCTGTTTAAACAACAGAGGTACAAATCTGTTGATTATACCTGGTATTTTGTATGTGAGGACATTGACTGAGTGGGTGAAGGCATGTACAGAGCGAGAGACTGTGGAGGAGCAGCGTGGTCTCAAAAGTGGTAGAGGGTGTGTGGCTCATGTGTTTATACAATGTGTGTGAGAAATACCTAGAGAAACAGATAGATTTCTATGTGGATTTATGGGTCTGGAAAAGGCATATGATAAGGTTGAGAGACATGCCTGAGGAAGGTTTTAAGAATATACATACAGTGTGGGAGGAAAGCTGCTAGAAGCTTTTTGTCATGGGTATAAGGCGTGTGTACTGGTAGGAAGAGAACAGAGTGAATGGTTCCAAATGAAGGCTGGTCTGCGGCAGGGGTGTGTGTTGTCACCATGGTTGTTTGATTTGTTTTTGGATACGGTGTTGAGGGAGGTAAAAGCGAGTCTTGGAGAGAGGGAAGAGAGGGCTTGGAAAGTTAGTCAGTTGTTGTTTGCTGATGATACAACACTGGGGGCAGACTCGAGTGAGAAAATACAAAAGTTGGTGACTGAGCTTGGAAGTGAGTGAAGGGAGGAAGTTGAGAATAAATGTGAATAAAAACTAGTTTATGATGTTTAACAGAACTAAGGGACAGTTTAGCTAGGGTGTGAGTTTGAGTGGATAAAAAATGGAGGAAGTGAAGAATTTCAGATACCTGGGAGTGGACATGGCAGCAAATGGAATCATGGAAGAAGTGAGCCATAGGGTAGGTAAGAGGACATAGATTCTGGGAGTGCTGAAGAATGTGTGGAAAGAGACAACATTATGTGGGAGGGCAAGAATGGGTATGTTTGAAGGAACAGTAGCCCCAGCAATATTACACGGATGCAAGGCATGGGCTATAGATATGGATGGCTGCATGGAAGAGGGTGGATGTGTTGGAAATGAAATGTCTGAGGAAAATATGTGCGGTGGTTTTATAGAGTAAGTAATAAAAGAGTAAGAGAGATGTGTGGTTATAAAAAAAAAAGTGTGGTTGAGAGAGCAGAAAAGGGTATGTTCAATTGGTATGGAAATATGGAGAGAATGAGTGAGGAAAGATTGACACAGAGGATATATATCGATCACGGCATTTACATGCAGGAGGGTAAAAGGCGTGCATAGGATAGAGTGCCTTGGAACGATGTGGTATACTAGGGTCCACATGCTGTCAATGGACTGAACCAGGGAATATGCAACGTCCGGGGTAAATCATGGAAGGGTCTGTAGTGCATGGTTATGGACAGTTAGCTTTGGCTTCGTTGCTTTACACATGGCAGCTAGAGAATGGCTAAGAGTGGATGTGGCCTTTCTTCGTCTGTTCACGGCGCTACCTCGCTAACATGGGAAACGGTGTTCAAGTATGATATATATCATTATCTAAATCCACCGCATTCTTGCAGCTTTTCAGTTTCTTGGACAAATCTTGTATGCCTCAAGGCTTTTCCTATTTCAGGAGGAGCGAAGACAATGTTCATAATCTAGTGATCAATGTAACACAACGTTCTGCGGGTCCAATAGCCATCTTCAGGTGAAAATAAATTACATAATACAAGGCACGGAATTTACAATCCACATCGGAGGTAGGCGGAGCTAGAACTAAAGGCTAGGAAAGGCTTGTTCTGGAAGACAGTATGGAGGAAAAGTCGGGTGGAGGAGGAGGAGGAGGAGGAGGAGAGAAGAAGAGCATAGTAAAGGCGGGGATGAAGACAGCCAGATTCTACCCAGACCCGTCGTCAGGCGGTATGACCTCACTCATTGGCCTAATCCTTTCAGGGAAGCGTTGGGCGATGCGTCGGCTGAGTGATGCAGGCGCCATACCGATGTAGGTCACCACGTTGTTTGGAAGTTTCCAACCTTCCTTCAGCTGCGCAGGAATACTTTTAAACTACACTGGTAGACTGCAGTGGGTGGGTGTGTGTGTGTGTGCTCATCATTTCCCTACTACTGCTTGTAGCGTAGCCTTGAAGCTGAAGAGGTCCCGTAAAAGTTATCCTGGGTTCTGTGACAATAGTCAATGCATCCTTATATTTCATAACTGCCAAGTGGTTCGCATTATCGCAAAAACGTATTAAGACAAACCACACTTCCCAGACTCCTCTTGTTTGGCACTATGATCTTGACCCGTCACACATCCTTCCGTCCTGGGAGCAACAGTGTCAGGGAGGGAAGCAATATGACAAGCTCAGGTAATCATTGCACCTGTCTCCATGTTGTACCCCTGGAACGATGCATCACCCTACCCGTTATTACCTCTGACCTGAGAGGTTAAGACCTTGACCAGACGCTGTGATGACCCCATCCACTGTTTCCCTTGGTAAGTTCACCCCCCCCCCTCAACACACACACACACACACACACACACACACACACACACACACACACACACACACACACACAATTTTCCATTGCTATGTCATACAGTGTAGAATAGTACCTCTGAAGTAATGTAGGTCTGAGTTCCAAAGACTCTTGGAACCTTTCTCTTTCATCAGAGTCAAGGACTTCGTGTAGTCAACAGGGTATCCACTCCCTTGACCACTAGCGAACTCAGACTGGTTGCAGGCACCGGTTTCAAGGCGTGGCCGGTGTATGCTGACAAGGCTATCATTGGGTCCTACTGAGAGATTAGCATGGATATTTCTAGAGGGAATCACATGGTACAATGGCGTACATACAGGAGCCACTACCATGGCTAGCCATTACATCCTGCGGACCACAGTATGAAGGTCCTCCCTCATGGAGCCGACTTACAACCATATCACAGCAACCTGGCATCACAAAGGCAAGAATGCAACACTACATTACATATCTAAAACAAAGGCTCACCCAGGACAGAACGTCTGTATCCTCACAGAAGTTTTCAGTTACCCATCTAACTCTAGAGACACGAATCCAACCAGCATCACCATGACCGACCGATCACTCCCACTTAACAAAATATCTACTGTTCTGGTCGTTAGATATGACACGCACATGACAGTCACTCCCCACACCACAAGCATCAACACAAAAGCAATAAACAAACCAAATGCCCCTGGAAAAGCAAGTATCTTCCACTACCAATTCATTCGCTCCATCCTAAACTACGCCTCGTCTGAGTGGTCACGAATCCTGTCGAAAACAAACATTCAAATCCCTGCAAGCAACGCAACACAAGATACTCAGTATTGCCTGTCACGCAACCACAAACAACACACACACGCGCAGCGCGACAATCCTCCTAATGTAATCGCACCTCAGTATGTCTGGCACTCACTCGAACCAGGTGATGGTTTAGAAATATGGAGAGGATGAGCGAAGAGAGTCTGATAATAAGGATTCATGTGTCATTAGTAGATGGAGTAAAGGTTCAACCGAGAAGCAGATGGATGGATGGATGGATGGAGTGAGGGACGAGGCCAATGGGTATCATGAGCTGAATTCTCAGGAGGGCAAGTGCTGTACACTGGAGAGATGAATTGGTTTAGTATGGTTGCAGGGAGTACCTGCTGTCACTGGGCTACACCAGAACAAAGGAAGCGGATATGATAAACCGCGGAAGAGTCTGTGGGACTTGGCTGTGGATGGGTTGGCTCTAATTTCAGTACTTTAAATATGAGAGGCAGAAAATGTAGGTATGCGTACAAATGAGCTTCCTCGCTTAGGCAGGTGAGTCATATAGTATACAGGTGTCAACGGACTCCGCCTGCACATGGTAACATCACGAATGAGACGCCTACTTCAGCAAGGCTGTACCACCGGACGATGAAGGGTACAGCATCGGCGAGGATCCACGCGATCCTACCATACCCCTGCTCCCGCCTGGAGTGCTATCTCGATACTGCAGGAGCCCCAGACGAAGGGTTCAGAGGGTTACGTGATAATAACTGGTAGTAGGTGGCAGGCGTCCACCCACCGGGGAAGTACTCCCTGTCTGGGTGTCGGGAGGATTAGTGTTAGCGAAGCAGTCAGCCAGAACTGTGCTGCTTGTCATGTACCCATCCTGACCCAAGCAGATGTCTTCTCTCCTTGCTTCATCTACTCGTGGGTCCCTGGCACCCAAGCCACGGTTCACAGCCTCTCCATCTCAGACATAACACCGAGCGACACACAGCTCCCACAACTCATCCCTTTCTACTCATGTTGGTCCTCTCTTCTGAAAACAAATCATGGCAGACCACCTTTCACTGGATGATTCACCGATGCCGAGTTGGACTGGCGCCACTGGTCGAATTGAGTTGCGTGGTTTGTAGTGACTGGAACCCATCCCATTTCTTCAGGCATAGCCTCTAGAACTACAAGCTCTTTCTCCGAGATAAAATACTGTGGTCTTGCATATGACTCGTTGTCCTTAGAATGTCATTTGTTCCCATGATCATCTCTGAGATACCCAACTGTCCAGGGTTGCTTCTCTACATCATCAGACATTTAACTTTAATCTTTACCACAGTTTCCACCACATGGATGATGTTTGTGGCTTATGTGATACATAAACTTACCCTGCTCGTCGCATCGATCTTGAGTCTCCCAGTTTTGAAGCCGTTTGGCTCAAAATCGCTTTACTTTCAATAACTTAAGCTCAATTCTGCGTGATTCTGCATCTGATCTTCCTCCTGCGTTTCCACCAGCTGAACCTATGCCATCTATAATTTCCTTGCGTAGGATCTTCTATGTACTTTCCCAGCTCCAAGTGGATAAGGTTTATGGCTCAGGTGGCCTACCTCCTTGAGTCGTAAGGGAGTGTGCCTTTGAAGTGGCTCCAATCCTTGCTCAATTGTTTCGTCTTTATCTACAAAAAAAAAAAAACCAGACTTTTACTCCTTGCAAGCACGCCTTGGTGC
The DNA here is from genome assembly GCF_036320965.1 of Panulirus ornatus. Lineage (NCBI taxonomy): Eukaryota > Metazoa > Arthropoda > Malacostraca > Decapoda > Palinuridae > Panulirus > Panulirus ornatus. The sequence continues at coordinate 75,594,054 of NC_092224.1, read as the reverse complement.
AGCCCATCCTTAAGAAAAGGAGACCGCTCTCACCCCTCCAATTACCTCCTAGCGCTCTTACTATTACTATCTCCAAAGTCTGACATTCTTCTTAACTCTCACCTTTTCAAATACAATCACAATCTCTTCTTCCCGATCACCAGTACGGCTTTTACAGCGCGAGATCCACTGGTGACCTTCTCTCCCGTGCGCCTCACCTCCGGTCCTCTTCATTTAGTAATTTCGGTTAAACTTTTGTCGCAGCGCAGCGCTCCATTTTCCGGAGTGGCGTAAGCCTCTGCCTTCTAAACGTCCTTCCTTTGTTTTCTCTCCATCCCTCTGTTCCCTCATACACACATCCTCCTCTCCAGCGGGTCTGTTTAAGTGGTCGCTGACGGGTCGACTCTCCTCTTCTTTTTCTATCACCAGCGATGTTCCCGGGGTTGTGCACCCTCACCTCCCCCATAAAGCATCTTTTCTTTTCAGCGTTTAACTTTATCCACCGTTATGTTGATGATTTCACTTCAAACACTTCAGCTCACATTACCTATCTTCCTCCCTTATAAGACTCTCTCTCTCTCTCTCTCTCTCTCTCTCTCTCTCTCTCTCTCTCTCTCTCTCTCTCTCTCTCTCTCTCTCTCTCATACCGAACATATTCCTTCTCTCGGGACTGGAAAGTAGCCATTTAATTCAGTAGTGCTTAAATGCAATTTCTCTTCATCTCTCTCTCTCTCTCTCTCTCTCTCTCTCTCTCTCTCTCTCTCTCTCTCTCTCTCTCTCTCTCTCTCTCTCTCTCTCTCCAAGTGTCATTCGTTTCCCTCCATTCACTTTCAAAACATCACATCTTAACCCTGTAATATCAAAGACATGTTACTATCAACATGTCTTCCACTTTATTCTGAAAACCTAGACAATCAACACCGCAAAATCTGCTTTCCAAAAGTTGGAGGTGCTGTATAGGCGCAGTAATCAGTTTTCTTGTGAGCATCTAAGTCACATCTGCAGAGTTTTATATATATATATATATATATATATATATATATATATATATATATATATATATATATATATATATATATATATATATATATATTTCTTTCTTTCTTTCAAACTATTCGCCATTTCCCGCATTAGCGAGGTAGCGTTAAGAACAGAGGACTGGGCCTTTGAGGGAATACCCTCACCTGGCCCAATTCTCTGTTCCTTCTTTTGGAATATTAAAAAAAAAACGAGAGGGGAGGATTTCCAGCCCCCCGCTCCCTCCCCTTTTAGTCGCCTTCTACGACACGCAGGGAATACGTGGGAAGTATTCTTTCTCCCCTATCCCCAGGGATAATATATATATATATATATATATATATATATATATATATATATATATATATATATATATATATATATATATATATATATATATATATTCTATTTATTATACTTAGTCGCTGTCCCCCGCGTTAGCGAGGTAGCTCAAGGAAGCAGACGAAAGAATGGCCCAACCCACCCACATACACATGTATACACATAAACGTCCACACACGCACATATACATACCTATACATTTCAACGAATACATACATATACATACACAGACATATACATATATACACATGTACATATTGATACTAACTGCCTTCATCCATTCCCGTCGCCACTCCGCCACACATGAAGTGGCACCCCCCACCCCTCCCCCCGCGCGCGGGCGAGGTAGCGCTAGGAAAAGACAACAAAGGCCACATTCGTTCACACTGTCTCTAGCTGTCACGTATAATGCACCGAAACCACAGCTCCCTTTCCACATCCAGGCCCCACAGAACTTTCCATGCTTTACCCAAGACGCTTCACATGCCCTGGTTCAATTCACTGACAGTACGTCGACCCCGGTATATATATATATATATATATATATATATATATATATATATATATATATTGGCTTACGTTGCGTTGTGAGTCATTTTTCTCGTCACCATAGGAGATGGGTGCTGGTGGCAGGCTGTAAAGGTCGTGGGTGTCCTCAGGGTGTCAGAGCCAAGCCTCCTCGTCTGTCTGCCCCGGGCAGTGCGTGGCCTTGGCTGGCCTTGCTCGCTGAGCCTCTGTTGCCAGTGAGATCATTGTCCACCTGGTTACCAGGTGTAACCCCTGGCTGGCTGTCTCGGCCTGCGACCTGGCTACCTGTGGGGGTCACTGCGCTACATGAGTCGTCCTCCGAGATGTGGGACTCGAGCCTGTGTCCTGGATCAAGCGACTGACCAGCTCTTCTTCATAACGGAACCACAACCCAGCAGCTGCGGTGTGGGTGGGGTGGTGTCTCGTTCAACCTTGAACTACATTGGTAGTATGAAGACATGTAATATATAGTTGCAATACAACCCCCTACTCTGTGCAGGTCCGAGTTATACTCCACACACGCCCCATGATTATCTCTATTCCTGTATGATATGATTACAGGGTTCGTGTCTCTGCTTATTGTCTACCGTAGTCTTACCTGGTATCAACTAAGACCTTCTTACTACTGCTCTTCGTTAAACTTCTTCCCTTATGGGCAATTCCACGACTTGTGCCTCTCCACCTAACTCGGAGTTAGCGCGTCATCCACTGCCAACGCAGTCAGTCACAAGAAGCGAAACGTCCTGAGTACAGTCGTCAGTCACTTGGAAATGCTTCCCATCGAGGCGTCATAACATTGCATTTGTACACCTAATGAAGCGACTCCCAGCCTCGGGTGTATGGACCCCAACAGGAGGCACGTCCAGGCATACTGCCGCTGGACTGGTCTGAGCAGAACACTGTTCTGCCACACATGGCTTGCTCACACCTGATATATTTGGGCCAGATTTATCGATATGAAAATAACAAGACCAAATAAATCTACTTTGATACCATAATATCACTCAGGCCAAGGACTACACCAACCGGTCAAGAACCACAGACTTCATACAACGAGAACATGCATCATGAGACACTCATGATAAAACACAACGAAAGATGAGGGACGAGACTTAGTTTCAGAGGAGAAACAGAAGCAGATGAGGCAGTCAGCTTGGAGAAGTTGTGATCAAGGCAGAAATGGAAGAGGTGAGAATCGTGACCATTTCATATCAGAGTGCGCCTGTGTGCCACGTAGCTATGACGAAGACCACCTCATAAAGTTTTTCTCCCGGGCTGAGAGAACACACTGGCCAAGTCAGGACCGGACCACAATCATTCAGACGCTCTTGACTGGTCAGGCGATCTGCTCGTTCATTAATTCCTTCTGACGCATCGAAAATTCCCTGCAGGTTAGCTGGATCCTGAGCACTGCCGCGGTGAATTTAGAATGTAAGAAAGGCAGACACCCAGTCTTACATCGAGTTCACCCAAACCCTACATAACACGTAACACTGTTTAGTTCAAAGTCGGCGAGTTCCTCCTTGGAATGGCCACACAACCTGATTTAACAGGGCAGTTTAAGAGGACTAATCCGAGGGAGATCGGTCGGTACCTCTCAGAACCAGAACTAAGAAAGCCATCTTAATTGACAACCCGGCACTCACTCAGCAGGGTAGATCCTCTGATTCGTGAAAAGGTCCCTTGTGGTTAGGGAAGGGAACGTGACACCCATATGAATCTATGTGCCAGTCGGGGGCTCGACAGATCCGTCCACTGGTGGTGTGGTTCCATCACCTGCTGTAACTGTAGACGTTAGGGCCCACATATCGTCACACTGCAGGCAGTTCTGTAAGGGCAAGGCCAAAAGAGGCAGTGCCACGTCGCTTGCGACCCGATGGGGAGCTATGGCACTGTTGCAAAGGCTGGTGACTCTATGAACCAGGACCAGCCTAACTCTGAAACCTTCCTTTTTGAAGCACTTTGGCCGCGTCACATTCTAGTGAAGCACAAAACCTTGTTCAGATGGTGCGGGAGATGCGCCTCTCACAGTCTGCCGATGATGAGAGGGTTCCACGTATGGTGAGGTGTTACATTCTTGATCACGTGTTGTTCAAAGGTTTGACTCAGTACATGGTAGGCAGCCCCAGTGTGTGGGGAATTTCTGAGAACTGGACTCTGCATACGTTGAGGATGCCGGGAGTCCCATCCCTGCTGGGTAATGTCACTGCTGAAGCCTCCATGGTTCCTGACCCTACTCCGGAGGAGTAATATAGTGGTATGAAAAGCTTTGATGACTTGTGCGTTCCTCGAGTGTACGAGCACGAGAAGTATGTCACAGAGGGCAGCGATCATTAAGTCCAGGGTTAAAGAGAACTCTGGGTACCGGGTGGTAGGAGAGCCCCAATGGGTGGGACTAATGCTCTTACACATAGAGGCAGAGGAGGTCGGTGATACTGTATTTGATTATGAAGACTGCTGGCAACTGTGCCTTCTTTGTCACCGCAGTAGACCACATGTCGAATGCTTTATCTATTTCTACCGTATTTCTACCGCGTTGGTAGGTACTGCAACACAGAATGTTTCAGGTTTCATGAACTGGTAGACCGTATCTGTTAATGAAGATGATATTCAATTGTTCTCGTATCATCTCTTTATACGATCAATGCCTCTGTTCGTCACGAGTCAAACGTTGTGTTGTGCACTTCTCGTGTTGTGACGCTTTGTAAACATGATCTCTTGTTTCCACGGGTCGTTTTTATCATGTAATTTTGCCCGGAGTTTTGTTTCTTAATGCAAGTGTGTTTGTTGGAGTGACTGGGTGTCCTGCTACAGACTCACCATCGCTTGCCACTTTTTCTTTTCCTTCAGTCAGCGAGGCCCTTTTTCTGTAACAGCTCTTTGTGCTTATTTGTCCAAACCTGAGAAGTATATTCTAGTTTTGGCCTCAAGTAGGCTGTGAGCAGCTTGCTGAAATTATCCTCATCCATGAACTTGAATGCAACTATGATATCTACCAGCAGACAACTGGTCTGTTTAACTGTTCGCCGAAGATGGGTCTCTGGCGACAAGTTAGGGAAGATGTCGACCTGCAAGTCTCTCTCACACTATACAGATTCCTGCATCTTATTTCGATATTGATATCGAGTCTTTCTTTCGCTGCGATCCATTCTCTTTACTTTATATCTACTCGGCCTGACCTTCAGCAACCATACATCAGGCTAACTTTTGGAGTCCGTTTAGGTCCCCTCGTAAGCTGACGCAATCCTCCACGCTTTTCATTTGTCTCATGACCTGTGCATCCTCTGCAAAGAGAGTCGGGTAAGAGTTCATACCTTCAGGTAAGTCATTTACATAAATCAAGAAGAGTAATGGTTCCAGAACAGAACCCTGAGGCACTCTGCTGGTGATCTTCACCAGTTACGAAAAGGCTACTCTGACATGCGTACTTTTTTTCTCTTCCACTAAGATCATCTTTTATACATCCAAGGAGTCTCCCCCTTATTCCTACCCAGTGACCCAGCTTCTTAAGTAGCCTCCTATGCGGTACACTGTTAAATGCTCTCTGGCAGTTTTAATACAAACAATCTACTTAACCTTCTCTTTTGTCTAAAACAGAGCTCACTTTCTCGTAGAAATATGAGAGGTTTGTTACAGATGACCTCTTTTCCCTAAAACCGTCCTGTCTCTCACTTAGGTCATTTCTCCTCTGCAGAAAGTCACCCAACTGCTTTCTGATTAACTTTTCCTGACACTTACGGACCATATGTGCTCCTCAGGGAGACAAGTCTGTAATTCAGTGCCTTATCCCTGTCTCCTTTTCTATTCCCTTGGCATTTTGCGACTCTCCAGCCATATTTTAAACAATACTCTATGAAATTTGTCTAATTCATCTGCTCACATATTCAGCACATGTGGTGAAACTTCATTAGGACCATGAGCTTTGTGTGGGCCAATATCCTTTAATATTCTGTCAACGTCTTTTCTAGATATCTCAAGTTTTGTAAATCCTCCTCCCCGCTCTGTCTCCCTGCTGCTGGGGCCATAATATCTTCCACTGTGGAAACAGTTCTGAACCTGTCATTCAGTTCTTCACAAATCCTTACGTCATCGTCTACAATTCTTCCCTTTGACCCTCTCAGCCTGTTTAGTTGCTCTTAAACGTACAATTTAGGTCAAATGAACTTATGGAAAGGTTTTGATTTTCTCGTGCGATGTCCACATGTTTTTTTTTTCCTGTTTGATTCCTTGTTTTTCTTTTGTTATGCTGCTGTAATCATTTCTTGCTCTCTTATACCTTGCCGATCCCGGCTGGCTGGAGTGTCGCCAATATCTTCGTCACAGCACATCTCAAAGTCTCCTTTGCCTTTTAACATCTGTTACTCAACCATTCTTCCCCTTCATCAATCCTTCCTTTGTATTTCAGGTTAGACCTACCCACGTTAACACTGCCTCATTGTAACTTTACAGAACCTCTCATCACAATGTGCTGGTTCCTGGCTACTGAACACCATCTCCTTTTTGACGTTACTATAGAAACAGTTGATGTTTGTGTAGTTTCCACCAGTGTACCTCTTTACAGCTCCTTAGGGTGCTCACGTAATCGCAGGATTATGACTTACAACCTTAAGGTCGCCTACAGCTTTCTTACAAAATCGTCAGGAACTTGAACTCTCCGCCCTAAAGACAGCATTTTGCTCCGTGAGTCCACAGGTTCCAGTGAGGTCAAACGGATGGAAGGTGGAGCGGTAAAAAAGGAAGCGAGACACAGTCAGTGTCACAATCGTCCACAAGGAGCTTTTTCTCTCCTCTTTATCACGTGCTTATCAAGAGTAAACTGCTCACCCGAAGGTATCAAGAGTAAACTGTTCACCCGAAGGTATCATTTATCCATGAGCAAGAGCGACGACACACTCAGGTAATGTGATGAAACATGAAAGTTGACACTGGAAAAGACCTTGGAACCGGTTAGATGACAGCCTTAGTGGAAACAAGCCACCCTCCTTGTAGGACTCCTGTGATACTGGCTGGAGTCCAGTCTGGCCTACAGATGAAAATTCTAGCTATCTTGTCTGCCAGTACAGCCTCGAGCACACTGGTGTCTGAAATGCTGCCGTATCTGTGGAGCTACACAGGTGAATAAGGTCTTACTTACACCTTTACGGCTATGGTGGCTTGCGATGACTCTACCGGGATCCCCGATGCAAAGCGGATGATGTAAACACATAGTAGAGAGGACATCTGTTCTGGACCCGACCACATCCATGCTGGATATCGCGTGAAGGAGACCCACCAACAAGCTGTAAGACCACCCTAAGCAGGGAAGGTTCTCTTAACTGTCTTCAACCCGTGTTTCCCAAATACATTGACTGCGACTCTAAGAACAATCTTTTTACCGGCCTGGTGACCCAAAGGGCTGATATGTAATACACTATCTATGCTACGCTATATTGTTCACACACACACACACACACACACACACACACACACACAACACGTACGCCGGCACTAATTACAAACACCGGGGAAAACAAGCGACGTTCGCGGGACATATGTATAGTTATGTGGCCTTGAACGGGGATATGTCAGCATTTCGTCACGGTTCGAGGTCATACATATTCTTCCCGTTCAAGGCCACACAACCATACATCCTCTGAAAAGCCGCTGTTCCACATCAATACGTTATCTTTACAGCTTTGTCGGGTCAGATGCAAACACAGCCATTCTATATTTGCACAGGTCTCATGTCCCTGGGGAGACTGAACACCTTCGGATCACACTCGCTAAGTGTGAAGTGCGTCAGACGTGTGTTGTGTGATCACTGTCGCTAGGCGTCACGTGCGTTAGACGTGTGTTGTGTGGTCACAGTCGCTAGGTGTTACGTGCGTCACACGTGTGTTGTATGATCACAGTCGCTACATGTTACGTGCGTTAGACGTGTGTTGTATGATCACAGTCGCTAGGTGTTACGTGCGTCAGACGTGTGCTGTGTGTAGTAACATCTGATCAGCAGGAGGTGACCGCTGCCACACGTGTATGTAACCTTTAGAAATGTTAAGAATTGTAGATGTTAGTTCAGCAGGTCACCTGAATATTCATAGGTCATAGATGAACAGTTCATCATCAATGTTGAACAGTTCATCAGTGGTGAACAGTTCCTCAAACACTATGGTCAAACTGATGAGAGGCAGTGCTGTGCCATTGTACTTACTGGGTTAAAGATTCAGTGTTAGTAGCACAATTGGTACTTGGGAAAGAATGTAAGTATACATTAAAAGTATACATTTAAAGTATACATTAAATTGGTTTGATAAAGCGTATTTCAAGTGACCGAACTTAACAGTAAAGACAGATTTCATTATCTATTTTTAGTTTAACAGGTTTTCAAACTGCATGTCATCTATTGTCATACACATACCCACTGTATGTCATCCACTGCCATACACATACCCAATGCATGCCATGTGCTGCCCTACATATACCCAATATTACGCACACTGTACCCGGACACTTGAGACATTATGTACATCATGAGTTACATTACCTTGAGGAGCAGCTGGTTCTCAGCACTGTGTGAGTGCAGCACGAGTGGAGAGGCGATCACACACACACCAGAGGTCCACGGCGAAGGGACTGCAGAGGTCAGCCAGTGTCACTATGGTCGGGAGCCGCTCGAGCTCCATCTTCCTGGAGACTCCAGAGCAACATTGGTAAAAATTCATAGGAAACTCAACGATAATTTCTTGACTGCAGCTGGCCATGGGAGGTCGGGTGAGGTGGAGCAGACGAGTCCTGGTGTGTAGAATGAGGTCTTGAAGCCTAGATGAATCATAGGGTAACCCGTGGGAAGAGTTCAGAGTAAACTTTGTGATCAGATGACTTAAACAACCCCACACCACCCCACCCCAGCCCATCCTGGACCTACAGTGAGTTAGAGACCAGATCCACCACACTACATGTATGAGGAGAGTAAAGATTAGAATGTGCAAACAGATAAGAACTAAAGACGAGAGATATTTATCTACCTTCTCATGGGGCAGAGAGCACTGGTAGCGCGCATGGGTCCACTGGAGGTCGATGGCTTCCCGTCTGGCGTGTCCATGGACTGCCTCACATACCGCCCCGACTTGCAGGTATATATACATGCATAAATCGTAGCTATGTATATCTAACTTACGTGTAACGATCTGTGACTTAATGACACACTCGGTATGCGACAGCTGTGAAATCCAGCAACCTGCACAACCGGGCACACGGAAAACACCGAGGGATGACAGACCCCCCGGTAAACCTTGCCCTCGAGTATGGCCAGATACTGGTGACACAGCGCAACAACATCAGGGCAACTGGCGCACAAGGTCATGTGCGCCAGACCCTCAGACCCCCGACTTGCTTAACCGGGAGAGGGGTGTGTGTGGGGGATGAAGCGGACGCCCAGAATAAACATCTCTTCCAGTAGTTACCTGTGCATGTTGACATGAAAGAAGCGCTGGCAAATACAAGTTAGTGTTATCAGCGTTCAAGGACGCCATGACAAAAGATAACCTATGAATGCAAACGCGATGCATCACACGACGACGGATCAGTGTCCGAGATTTTCAGATGACCAGTCATTGCACGTGCGAGTTCTAGGCCTCAGTGAGGGAGGAAAAGATGACGCCTCATGTGAAGTTAATCCGGATCTGATAAAAACAGTTTGTGATGAATTAAATAATGAATATATAAATTTACACAACAGATGTTGTATATAGGATATCATTCTTTTCGTAATATCAAGATTACATAAAATGATGAGGAATACGACTATAAAGTTCACTGAATATTTGTTACTTTTTCCTAGCAGACGACAGCTCTTGGGTAATTTATCAGCAACACAACTGATGTGCATTGCCCTTTCCCCACCATAACGATAAAGCATGTCTCTTGCATATCTAGGCAACAGTGTATTGTCTTCATGGAAAACGAAGCAAAAAGTAGAAAATGTTCGACCTGTCTCCTTAAATCTGGTGACAATGCGATTCCTAAAAATGTATACGAAAAAAGTTGACTCTATGTGAAATTTTTTATGTTCAGATTATTTCAAATGCCTACAAGTAGAAAGGATATGATAATGACGTTGAAATGATGCAGGTGTGGATTAGGCCTGAAGTCCCTTATAATGGGGATTGCTTTGGTTTTAGCTTCCGAGAGCTGGCTGCTTGTGTGTCCTCACCACTAGCTAGACCACGCAATACTCGGCAAGCTGCTGCGTCATATGATCACCGGCATTTCAAGGGTGGGCTGTTTTGATAACCTTTTCTCTCCCTACACAACGAAACTTTGGAACTCTCTAAATTATCATGTCCTTCCCAACAACTATGACCTGGCACTTTTCAAAAGACAGGTTTTCCCTTTCTTTCAAAATTCGTGAATACTTTCCCTAGTCTCCCCTTATCGGTTTCTTTAACCTCTTTATTTGATTTAAGGCCGGCCCTTGATGTAGACCTTTGTCCGTGACTTAATCCTCCAACGTATGGAAAAAAAAAAAAGTCGTCTGATATTGTAGGGCCTGGCTGTGGTCTGATATTGTAGGGCCTGGCTGTGGTCTGACATTGTAGGACCAGGATGTGGTCTGATATTGTAGGACCAGGATGTGGTCTAATATTGTAGGGCCTGGCTGTGGTCTGACATTGTAGGACCAGGATGTGGTCTGATATTGTAGGACCAGGATGTGGTCTGATATTGTAGGGCCTGGCTGTGGTCTGATATTGTAGAACCAGGATGTGGTCTGATATTGTAGGGCCTGGCTGTGGTCTGATATTGTAGGGCCTGGCTGTGGTCTGATATTGTAGGGCCTGGCTGTGGTCTGATATTGTAGGGCCAGGATGTGGTCTGATATTGTAGGGCCAGGATGTGGTCTGATATTATAGGACCAGGATGTGGTCTGATATTGTAGGGCCTGGCTGTGGTCTGATATTGTAGGGCCAGGATGTGGTCTGATATTGTAGGGCCAGGATGTGGTCTTATATTGTAGGACCAGGATGTGGTCTGATATTGTAGGGCCTGGCTGTGGTCTGATATTGTAGGGCCAAGCTGATAATGTAGGGCTAGGCTCTGATGTGCTGTACGGCCAGGCTATGATATGTTGTAGGGCTACGCTGTGGTCTGATGTTATATGACAACACCTGCACCGACCCAAGCTTCGCCAACACTTGTCCCGACCCAAGCTTCGCCAACACTTGTCCCGACCCAAGCTTCGCCAACACTTGTACCGACCCAAGCTTCGCCAACACTTGTACCGACCCAAGCTTCGCCAACACTTGTACCGACCCAAGCTTCGCCAACAACTACACCGACCCAAACGTTGACAACACCTGCACCAGCCCAAGCCTCTCTTCCTCTGCCCATGGCGTCTCACCTCTGATGAAAATCTCGCTGAACTCCTTCTTGTCATTAAGTTTTTCACTCTGCCTGTGAACCTCCTGATTACATGATTCTAATACGGATGTAATCATTACTGGCCGCTCCCTTCTGTCTTGACTGTATTCATTAAAACTCTTCATTTCTTTCATCACTCGCCTGTGGCCTCCGCTAGCAGTCTTTTCATTAACGCTCCTTCCTTCACTTTGCACTTTCAGAGATATGGTCTTATTATAGTCCATAGATCATTACTGCCTTACGTCTATCACCTCCTTTATATTTCTAATTTTGGTGCCACCCACTTGTCTTACGCGTTCACTCATCAACGTCTTTCTCCGGCTTTCTCTAAGATCCTCTGTTTTGCCAGCAGACACTGATCCTGTACATTCTGCATTTCATTCAACCTTCCATCAACCGTAACATCAATTTCCCAAATGTTTTTCTCTCTAACGCTACATTTTAAATCCTCTTCATCTTCACATAATTCCCTGTATCCCTCTGCTTCACTGTTCCCAGGACTCTGCATCAGTCTCTGTGCTCTTAACAGTCCCAGATATTGCTCCTGCTCCCCTTACCCACCCAGGATTTTCAACAATGTTCGTTCTCTGTGGTCTGGGCATTTCCACTGGTCAAGTGATCTCTTTGAACATCCAGAAAGATGCTTCTTGCCCTTAAGCTTTTCATCTACTGCATCTTTCCTCTCGCTATATTCCCTCCGAATTTCCTCAAGTTATTTCCGAGGTTTCTGTCCTTTAAATGTATCTTTCAATGTCCAAATTTTGTCTTCCATCTGAGACAAAAGAATATAAAAGAAATCGAAAAGCATGCATCACTGGGTTCTAACGAGGATGTTTAGTGTCATAAAGGAAGAGATCAGCAATTCAGTGTAGTATCGTAAGAGTAGAAGAACCCTAAAAAACATTTCATGTCCCTAAGGTGGAGAAAATCATGTCAGTCGTGGATATGAAGCGAGATATTCGTTACGCCTATTGATAAACGTATCTGTGGTACTACTGTCAACGACTCTACCTGGTAAATCATCTCGTATGTTAACAGTCCTGTCGAAGAAAAAGTTCTTCACCTCATTCGAGGTAAAACGTTGGTCCATGAAGTTGTCTCAAGCGTTATCAGACAAATCTATCTTTAGCTCGATAGATCGAGATTATAGAAGCCTTTGATCATTCGGAATACCTGTATACTATGGACCACTTTTTAACATTCTCTTTTTTAAGCTAATTGAATTAAGTCATTTAGTCGGCTTTCATGGGATTTGCTTCTCTGGCTGGGAACCATCATAATAGTAGTTCGTCTATGCATTTTTTCCTTTATGTTTATATGAGTTTTTTTAAGTATGGTGTCCAAAACTGAGCACAATATTACCTATTGACTGCTTCTTGAAAAATCTAGCAATTAACATCAACTGCTCTACTGTCATCTTATATGTTCGTCATAACATAAAAGACATCAAGCAGATTTGTCAGACGATCGATTTTAAATACCATAATAAGAGTCGTTTGCTGAGTGAAGTTCACTAAATGGTTTAAAATCTAATCCCGAAAGATGGTTTCCTTAAGTATACTAAATATAGACGTGGGGCTAATAAAACGATGATTTCCTGGCGGTATTTCATTATCTTTATTGAATATGTGTTACACTGGCAAACTTCCATTTCTCCAGAACCTTCCCCGAAGCTAGTGACTTAGGGAGAGAGCAGTCAAGTTCTTCACTCGCATTTTTTCTTTTTTTCGCCTCTTTCAATGTCTGGGCCTAACGTGTTATGTCTTTCATTCTGTTTAGTGTTGCTAGTAAATCTTTATCCCTCACATCAGTTTATTCCAGTCCTTTACATCGGTTTATTCCAATCCGACCTGGATTCGGGACATGGGTTGTGATTGTTAAACTTCTTTCTTTTTTCAACAATATACTCTTCATACTGACTTTTACACGAAAGTCTCTTACCTTCATTATGCAGTTTGCATGATTTACTATATCATGATGGTTATTGGTGTTTGAATTTCATTGTGCTACTTTCTTAGACAATAGGCTTTACTGTTTGTGTATGTCAACACTCCACCACTTCGGCTTCGTTTCCGAAAAAAAAAACCTTATCACACACTGGCGCTTATATTCCTTCTACAACAGTGAAAGTTCTACTAATGCCTTTCCAAGCTCCGTGCATATCAGTTTCATTAATAATATTACCTCAGATTTGCGCCTTAGGAGAAATGCAAAGATCATTAAAATTTTGTGCGAGTTGAGCTCATGTTGACCAGCATTACAACAGTAAGTAATGAAAGTGACCTCCAAGGTGCTTTGGCGGTGGACACTTGTACGAAGCTTTCTTCCATTTCAACAGTATTAACGACATCTTAATTTATGGCCAGAACCAAAGCTAATATGTTCTAGTCTTGAGCAGGTAACCTAACCAACTGTGTTAGGGCACGATCAAACATGCTACTGAAAAAGGACCCCCACCTCCCTCCTCAATTTCCCCTCTATACCCGAATATTGTTCATAAGAAATTTTTGCTAACAGATCAAAATGTCTTTCGTCCACTTGTAGTGTTTGTGCGCGGGCGCACATCCTGTGCGCTAATCCTACTGTAATTTACCGAGGTCAGTTTCTCCATAATGTCAAATATTTCCCCCCAGACTGATCATATCAGGAGAGTCATTCATTTCTTCTTCCCTATAATCCTTCCCGTAGATATAGTCAGATTGTAATATTCGCGTCCAGCTTGGCTGTACGATAATCGTGTCCAGCTTGGCTGTACGATATTCGTGCCCAGCTTAGCTGTACGTGTATGTTCTCAGATAAGAAGCAGAATCGCTGTGGAAGCTACTGGTGTCGATAATTGTAAGGTGATGGTTCCCATGGACGATTTTTGCAGGGAAAAAATGCAATTGAGTGGGAGATGTATAAAAGAAAGAGACAGGAGGTCAAGAGAAAGGTGCAAGAGGTGAAAAAGAGGGCGACTAACGCAAGAAATAACTCTGCTAATCCTTCCCTTATCCTCTCTCTAAGTTTTATAGACAAACAGCAGTATGGACAGACGACGCTAGCAGCCTCGGCGTCCGTACGTATGCTTGATAACAGTACGGAGGCGGAGAACGAGTACAAGCTTAATCATCCAAACCAAGTTAGAGGAAAACACAGTTCTCATAGGAGCGGCTTTATCAGTAGGATCGCTAGCGATGGATTGATAAGGTCTGGGAAAAGGGGAGGAAAGGTAGCTACATAAGCGGTTGGAGATGCTTTTGGTTAAGGACTAAAGAAGATGTGTCAGAAAAATGAGTCAAGTCAGCACATTTCATGAAAATGCGCTTAGCTCTTCAAAAGAACAACTTTGCAATGATTCCGAACGAAAATGAAATCGGAGTGGGACTCAGGGGACAGGAAGAGTCTCATGGTCCGGTACACATCAGAGTACAAACGATCAAGCCATAACAGACGTGGAAAAGATACAAGACAGGAAGTAGAATCTTATTTCAGACAAGATAACCTTTACTATACGTTCAGCACAACATCCCGACCAGAGAAGCTGTATCTCTCTCTTGGGAAAAGTCAATAAAAAAGGCTGCGCCAGGATGACCTTTGAGATCTCCCAAAGTGCCAAAATTGGCGTTTCTGAGGGGGGTGTAGAGGACGGGCGTGGGCGGGGGGGTGTAGAGGACGGGCGTGGGCGGGGGGGTGTAGAGGACGGGCGTGGGCGGGGGAGGGGGGGGGGGGGGGGGGGGGGGGGGGGGGGTTATAGAGGACGGGCGTGGCCAGTAAGAATGAAAAGAAATAAGGATGTGGTCGGAGGACCCTAAGGGGACAAAAATGGTTCATGAATCGTCGGAGGGTCAGAGGTAAAAAGAGGTCAAGTGTGTTCGGAGGGTGGTAGTGAGGGTCGGGAACTCGGGTACCATGTTGAATTTATTGTTCCAGATTATGAAGAAGAAGAAGAAGAAGAAGAAGAAGAAGAAGAAGAAGAAGAAGAAGAAGAAGAAGAAGAAGAAGAAGGAAGAATGGCCTCAACTCCAGCAGGATCGTCTGGGTTAGGACCTATGCACTCCTCGTGATGTAACGTGAACTCTCCTTATAGAAGATCTCAGCACGTGGACGTCATAGATGTTTCTGCATCACAACAGACACAAACTCCACGCTTCGAGCGGAAGCGACGACAGGGATCATGGCTGCAGATCTGACAATGCAAAAGAAAAGCAGCTCTGGGCAGTTGGATTTCAGAGAGAGGAGACCAGGGGAGGAGGTGAACAGGTGGTCTTGAACAGAAGGAAGGACAGAAGAACAACCGAGAATGTTGCAGAGATGGATAGATGAAAAGCCAAGTCCAGGAGCTGCAGCTATGGAAGTGGAGTGGATCCCGGTCGCATGATGACGGTCAAGTGGGCCCTGTGACCCGACCAACTCCTCTAAATCGGTTGCGACGCTCCGCAAGTAATGGTCAGGATCCACGGCACGGTATTTGGAGACGGCTTTCCAGATGTGCACCTTATGTTTCCTTCCAACAGAATCTTCCATCCATCTGAGGAGTCTACCCCGTTAATCCGGCCTGTAGATCCAGGTTCTTAACCAGCCTCCTAGGCGGCACAGCGTCAAGCACTTTCGTGGCATAGCGTCAAATGCTTTCAGCTAGTCCAGATACAAACATTCCAACCATCCTTCAATTTCGTCCATAACAGAGCTCACTCTCCCATAGAAATCTGAGAGGTTTGTTACGTATGACTTCCTCTCCTTGAAACCATGATGTCCCTCATTTAAGCAGTCTCTCATGTGCAGGAAGTCATTCATTAGCCTTCTGGTCATCTTTTCCAGCAACCTCACAGACCACACTCGTCTGGTCTGGCGTTCAGCGCCTCCTCCGCCTGTGTGCGCGTGCGCGCATACATCTGTGTACACATGCGAATTTGTGTACCATTAGCATGCATGTGATTGTGTGCGTGGGCGCGAGTGTACGTATGACTAGAGGCCAGTTCAAGAGGTCAGTTATCTCACAGGGAGGTAAGCTGTCAGGTCCATGGTTGCGGACCCGGACGAGTCTTGTGTACACTCCCACGTCGAGCAGATGTTGCTCCGTCACTCCGTACTGGCGTGGTGAAAGTCCGGCCTGGAGTGTGACGCACGTGCCACGTACTGTTCCCGGGCGTGGGGCCGGAACTCGGACGCGGTAAACACGTGCTCCATAATGCATCTTCGGGCGGCAGGTATCGCTAAGCTTTGCGAATGTCAGCTTCTTTTTGCGTGCACTCGAGGCGCGTCAAGCTAAACTATGCCCAGTAGCGTCTCATAGTAGACCGTTTTCTCAAGAACCTTCCTGGGGGAGGCGAGGGTGGGTGGCGAGGCAGACTGGTGGGGTGACCGTGGCCAGACCGGCTGGTGGCCGTGAGTGGCCAGCCGGCCGGGACACGCCTAGCCCAACTGTCTTACGTAATGACACGCCAACACCCGCACGAAATATCATTAACTTTACTTTTTTCCATCTTACATAATGTGATGGATGAGGAAAAACTTGAAATAAATGTCTTGTTTGTTTATGGATCTGTGTAAAAGTAAGGCTATCAATATACTGACATTATATATATATATATATATATATATATATATATATATATATATATATATATATATATATATATATATATATATATATATATGAGAAGGGGTAATCGCACTTCAGTTGAAGATCAGATAATATAGTTTATCAAAACTTTACAACACACTACGTGTTTCACGGAAGAAACCTGCTCCATCAGGTGTACACCATTCACAAGCTTTCAACAAAAACACACAGACTGGGTAAGGGAGTGTACAGGTCAATGTGCTTGTGTTAGGAGTGGAAACTTTGTGAATTGTTCTCACTTGATGAGGGAGATTTCTTCAGTGGAACGTTACGTGGTGTATTGTAAAGGTTCAGTAAACTATATAATCTGAACTCGGGCTGAAGTAAGACTTCTCCTTCATAAAACTATCTCAGATTAGCGTAAGGCGTGAGGAAGAGAGGCAACGGTTTTGGGAGGAGGTGAGTGAGTGCGTCAGTAATCCTGATGCAAGAGATCGCTTGCTAATGATGGGTAATGTGAATGGAAGAATGGGTGAGGGTATAATGGGGGGAGAGGTATGTATTCACTGTGAATGAAAATGGTGAACAGCTTGTGAAACTGTGTTCTGGAAAAGGACTGGTGATTGGAAATATCTGGTTGTAACGAAGGGACACATACGTGGGTGAGTGTGGTTAATGGTAACCGAGTATCATCGGATTATACGTTGAAACAGGTATGCTAAAGGGAGACTTTATTGGACGTAAATATGCTCTCAGAAGCAGTTGGTAGGATGTCTGATCACTTCTTGGTGGAGACAAAGGGAAAAGAGGAAATGGTATTGGTGGGTAGGGGGTGGTGAGAATTAATGACTCCTTCAAACAGGCCTGTGAGAGAAAACACTAAGAAAAGATTTGCAAAAGTTCAGAGTAAACGGAACTTGGAGAGTGGGTGAGGAATGGGAGGTATGTTGGGAAGCAGTGCTGATATATGCGTGAGAAGTGTACAACATACGAAAGATGGAATGTGAGGATGTGAGAAAGGGTAATGAGTGGTGGAATGAGGAAGCTACGTAGTTAGTGAAAGAGAAATTAGAGATGTCCGGGCGTTACCTGCAGGGAAGGCGTGCGTGTGACTGGGAGATGTACAAGAGGGAGCAAAAGGAGGTTAAGGGGAAGGAGCGGGTGATGAAAAAGCTGAAAAATGAAAGCTGGGTCAGAGAGCAGCGGCAAACTTTAGGGAGAATTATATAATGCTTTGAGAGGAGGTGAACACTGTGAGGGAAACAAACAAATTGGAGCATCAGCGGGGGAGAAGATGCTGGTGACAGGTGAAAAAGAAGAGATAAAGTGAGTATTCTGAAAGACTGCTGAATGTATGTCAGGTGATAGGATGTGAGATGTGGGGTGTATGAGTCGTGGAGGTATGTGAAGCAAGAGAATCATGGCAAGTGGTTTGCTGAAAGAAGAGGAGGTAGTGAAAGCTTAGCGTAAGATGAAGTGCAGCAAAATGGCTGAAGTGGATGGGACTGCAGGTAAATATCTCAAGAAAGGAGTAACAGTGTTCTGGGTTGGTTACTTATGATTTTCACTGTATGTATGGCTCAAGGAGAGGTGCCTGTGGACCAGTGGAATACCTGCACAGAGCTAGTCTATAGACAAAGGGGAAAAAGTGAATGTTCGAATTTCAGAGATATAAGATGTTTGAATATACCAGATAAGCTGTATTTGGGAATGGTGATTGATGGGGTAGCAGCATGTACAGAGCAAAAGACTAGAAAAACAATTTGGCTTTAGGAATAGTAGATGTGTGGATCAGGTGTTCGAAGAGCCTGTGTGAGGAATACTCAATAAAAAAAAAAAATGGATCGCTATGGGCTAGAAATGGATCTAGAGAGAAAGCGTATGATAGGGCTGACGTTTTGTGGAAGGTGTTACGAATAAATGACGTGGGAGGAGAGCTACAAGAGGCAGTGAGGAATTTCCATAAGGAGAGTAAGGAATGTATGCGATTAGGAAGAGATGAGGTTAAGCTGTTCCACGGGGAGGCTGGTCTATGGCGAAAGTGTGTGATGTCACCATGGCTGTTTAATCTGTTTCTGGATGAAGTGATGAGGGAGGTAAATGCGAGGGTCTTGGAGAAAGAGGCTGGTCAGCGAGGGGCTGAGAGGTGAGTTAGTTGCCGCCTTCATATGACGAGGTTCTGGCGCAGACTCGAGCGAGAGATTACAGAAGCTGGTGTCTGGGAGAGTGTGTGGAAAGTTAATGTGAATAAAAGTAAGGTCAATGAGTCATGCAAGTGGCAGATACAGGAAGCTGAACGGTGAGTCTGAATGGAGAGGACCTGAAGGTACTGAAATGTGTCAGATACCCGGGAGTGGACCTGGCAGTGCATGCGACCATGGGTGATAAAATGATCCATAGGGCGGGTGAGGTGGCTCAGGTCCTGGATGTAGTGAGGAGTGTGTAAAGATATGTCGCTGTCTGTGAGGGTATCTTCAATGGTATAATAGTGTACATTAGTGTGGACGAGGGTGAGTCTGTTGGAAATATACGCTTAAGGACAACAGGTGATGTAAAGAGGGGATAAGTGGGAAGTGTGGCAGCAAGAAGAGTATGGTATACGTATCAGATATAATAGGAATAGTGGGAGACCAAGGACGAGGTGGAAAGATGAAATCAAAGGTGCTTGGAGTTGTTATCCGGAAATGAACATGCAGGAAGGTGTGACGCTTGCATATGTATATGTATATACATGTGTATGTGGGTGGGTTGGGCCATTCTTTCGTCTATTTCCTTGCGCTAACTCGCTAACGCGGGAGACAACGACAAAGTATAATAAAATAAATATAAATAATATATATATATATATATATATATATATATATATATATATATATATATATGTGTGTGTGTGTGTGTGTGTGTGTGTGTGTGTGTGTGTGTGTGTGTATGTGTGTGTGTGTGCGTGTCATAAAGATGGTCACACGGAAACCTGAACCTCCCACACGTGTTGGAGACGTTCATAAGTCAGTCGGCGTGGTACCACACGGAGGAGCCACAAACTACAAAGTTACGTGTACAGGAAGAGGGAGAGCCGGCCACCGCCCACCTACCACGGAAAGGGTCATATATGTACACACGACCGACCTTACCCACGCTGAACACTGCCAACACTCTTCCTTGTTGACAGAGGCTGATGGCACATGCTGGGGAAGATGGCACCAGTGACCTTGTGTGTCTGACAACAGCCAAGGAGAGTGTGTCTGGCAGCAGCCAATGAAGTATACTTGACAAGAACCAATGACAATATGCATGACAACCCAGGAGTCAATGACACTAGTTCCTCCCACAGCCGCAGCTTAGATTATTACGGGATCACTTGTCGCGTCAGCCATCAGCAGGGCTGTGATGAACGATGTATATATAACTTCGTAGTCTTGCCCTAAGTGCTGCCCAGCTCTAACTTACTCCTGCCCAGCTCTAACTTACATCTGCCCAGCTCTAACTTCCTCCTGCCCAGCCTAACTTTTTCCTGCCCAGCTCTAACTTCCCCCTGCCCAGCTCTAACTTACTCCTGCCCAGCTCTAACTTCCTCCTGCCCAGCTCTAACTTACTACGGCCCAGCTCTAACTTACCACGGCCCAGCTCTAACTTACTCCTACCCAGCTCTAACATACTCAAGCCCAGCTCTAGCATACTCCTGCCCAGCTCTAACTTACTTCAGCCCAACTCTAACTTCCTCCAGCCCAACTCTAACTTACTCCTACCCAGCACACTAACTTACTCTTGCCCAACTATAACTTACTTCTGCTCAGCTCTACCTTAGTCCTGATCAGCTCTATCTTACTTCTACCCAGCTCTAACTTACTCCTGCCCATCTCTATCTTACTCTTGCCCAGCTCTAACTCACTCCCGCCCAGCTCTAACTCATTCCCGCCCAGCTCTAACTTACTCCTGCCCAGTTCTTACTTCTTCCTACTGCCCAGCTCTAACTTACTCCAACCCAGCTCTAACCGGCTCCTGTCTACCTCTATCTTACCCCAGCTCAGCTCAAATTAACATTTTAATCACGTGCTTTGGCTGAGATTCTTATACCTTGCATGCTTGTCCACTTTTTGTATTGTTTACATTCGCCTTGACTGGCATGTGCCCAAGAGACAAGATCATCACTTAAACTGTTGACAAGATGAAGACCTCCACAATGTAGTGATGATGAAGACCTCCACTATGTAGTGATGATGAAGACCTCCACTATGTAGTGATGATGAAGACCTCCACTATGTAGTGATGATGAAGACCTCCACTGTGTAGTGATGATGAAGATGATGAAGCGTTCCTTTATTCAAAGGAAGTGAAACAAACATTTCTGGTCATCCACTGATAAGTCTACCTGGTTTTTAATTAAGGGCGTCGGTAACTTATGTTGCTCTATCTTTCCTTCACTTTTCCGTTCTGACGGTCCTGCAGCTGTCTCTCCGGCAGACAAATGAACTCTGGTTCCCGTTTCTCCACTAACTCCACCTTGAATGACTCAAAAATTCTGGCACCCCCTGAAGCTCCTCTTACTAATACTATGCCTCTTCCCGTTATCTCTTTTCGGACTGTCCGAAAAGCGCTTCTCTCTCTGGATACAAGCAAGACTCATGGGCCTGATGGCATTTATCCCGTGTACTAAAAGAGTTTGCCTCTGAACTTGCACCTGTGCTTGCTCGTCTGTTCCGTTTCTGCATAACAACCAGAGCTTTTCCTTCTTCTTGGATGCATGCGTCGGTATATTTCATCCCTAAGAAGGGTGACCGATCTGACCTCTCTAACTATCGTCCTATTGCTTTGACATCTACTATTTCCAACGTCTCTGGATCCCTCCTCAGCTCCCATATCCTCAGACATCTTCAATCTCACAATCTTCTCTCTGGACACTAGTATGGCTTCCTTAAGGCGAGATCCACTGATGATATTCTTTCCTATCTTATTAATGTCTGGTCATCATCCCTGAATGATTTTGGGGAGTCTTATATACTTTGCTCCTTCATATCTAGCTTTCTCTCCGGCCGATCTGTCTCTGTGCTTGTTGATGGATCAGCCCCTCTCTTCTCCGTCAACAGTGGCGTCCCCCAGGGCTCTGTCATGTCCCCTACACTTTTTCTCCTTTTCATAAACGATTTCCTCTTTTCCACAACTGATCTGCATCTTGTGCTGAGACAGCTTCCAAAATGAAAGACTTGCACAGGATATCTTAGTCGGGTAGATGAAACCTGTTTAAATTTAATGCCTCCAAAACCCGATTTGTAAACATCACTCTATCGAAAAACTTCTCACAAATCTCGTCTCTCCTTTGACGGTTCTGTAATTCCACCTCTTGACTCAATGAACATATTTGGTATTACTGTAACATCGGCTCTTTCTTTGAAACCCCACATGATAGAAATAATTAAGTCTGCCACTAAGAAACTGGGAGTCCTGTTTAGATGTCGAAATTTCTTCTGAACAGCTACTACATTTACACAAATGACTGATTCGTCCTTGTATAGAGTACTGCTCTCACATCTAGGGTGGTTCTAGCTCTGCATCCTTACTTAACAGCGTCGAAAGCGATCCGACTTATAAATTGTCCCAGGATAACTTCCAAACTTGACCTGATTGTCCTACGCCGCAACATTGTATCACTTTTCCTCTCCTAGAGGTACTACTTTGGTATTTGCTCCTGAGAGCTGGCTGCTTGTGTGCCCCCACCACTAATCAGACCCCGCAATACTCAGCAAGCTGTTGCGTCACGTGATAACTGTGTGGCCGCTGGTAACATATAGGTGGGTCGGTTTGATAACTGTTTCTTTCCCAACACCTCGAAGCTTTGGAACTCCCTACCCTCTCATGTCTTCCCTCACAATTATGGCCTGGAACATTTCAAGACAGGCTTTCCATTTCCTCCAAAATTCGTAAATGCTTTCCCTTGTCTCTACTTTTTCCCTCTCATTATCTCCTCTATATTCTAATTAAGGCCCGTCCTTGATGTGGCCTTTCGTCCGTGACTGGAGCTTCCAACGTACAAACAGAAAAAAATACAACTGACGGGATCACAGTTTATATAGTGTGGTGATGGGTGTGCGTCTATGTGCAGGGAGTGCAAGGCGCCTGAGTAGTAAGTGCTCGGTGTGTTCGTTGTGGCAGCTGCAGTGTGAGAATGAAGTGCTCTGGGTTATGCTGATACGGTGTATGCAGTGCGTCAGTGACTCAACATGTCCAGAACGGGAGCGGGATAGTGTGATTCGTGTTTGTGTGGGGAGTGTGGCATCTGGGGCGTTTTCAGCTTGCTGGGGTGTCTCAGTGTGTATGTGTTTTGTTAGGGGAAAGGGGAGGGAGGGAATGTGTGAGTAGGAGTTACTGGGATGTGAGGCTGGGGTGGGGATTGGTGGGTAGTTATGGATGGGTTTGGGTTAAAGAAGTCTACTGCTGTTACACACACACACACACACACACACACACACACACACACACACACACACAAACACACACACACACATATATATATATATATATATATATATATATATATATATATATATATATATATATATATATATATATATATATTACAGGCGTTACCGTACTCCGCCTGCTTGAAGTTATACTGCCAGTGGAAAGTCACCTTCGGCAGGGCTGCCTCATCGTTCGTCAGTTGACGAGACAGAGAACAGTCTCGTCCGACAACATCTCGCACCGCAGGAGTACATCCTGGCCCTGCTGGCTGGCTGGCAGCGTCCCAGCCTCGCACCTACATGAACGAACTCCCGAAAAAAAAAAAAATAATAATAACGTCCTGGAGGACTGGCTGAGGATAGAGGGCTGTGGCTTCGGAGCGTCACACTCGACAGCTGGGGAATGAATGGATGTGGAGAGCGGATGCGGGCCTTTCTTCGCCTGCTCCTGGCATTCCCTCGCTACAGTAGGAAACGGCGAACAGGTTTCAAGAATATACTCATAACCTTGCTGACTGATCTACCTAGGAAGCGGAGACGCATCGGGAACAAGAAGGTCCATCCCACGATGTACTGGACACTGGCTTCATCTGTGCTTCAAAGATGTCGGTCAGATGTTCAGGATTTTCCTTAATCACGAGTAACATAGTCGCGATATACAAATGTACTGAATTAAATAAAAAAGTAAGCTGGTACTGAGTAGATAAGCTAATGGCAAAAGCACATATTCATTCGTCAACACTTGAAGGGAATACACCTGTAGTCTGTACCCAAGAGTAATCTAGAGCTTCAGCTTGAACAGTGATGTGGTATGGCTAAAGCTAAAGCTTGAACAGTTGAGCTGTATGGTAATATATGATATATAACTAAGGCAGGATCTAAACCTGCCTCATATATCTCGTCGAAAACATATACATCTGGTATTATGAACCCACTTTTTGTGCGACGTCAGAGATTAATCACGTCTCATTACTGTACTTTCTTAATTCCTATAATTCTCTGGTCATCTAGTTCTCTATAGTTACCGAGACTCGCCACAGATACTATGAGGAATTTGTCCTTGGTGTTAGTGGGTGTGACCACGGTAACAGACACGGCCAGGAACAATATATATAAATATATATATAAATATATATATATATAAATAGGGTAATATATAAATAGGGTAATATTATATATATAAATAGGTAAATAGGGTGCGTAAGACAAGGGAGCAAATGGGAACTTCAGTGAAGGGCGTAAATGGGGAGGTGATAACAAGTAGTGGTGATGTGAGAAGGAGATGGAATGAGTATTTTGAAGGTTTGTTGAATGTGTCTGATGACAGAGTGGCAGATATAGGGTGTTTGGGTCGAGGTGGTGTGCAAAGTGAGAGGGTTAGGGAAAATGATTTGGTAAACAGAGAAGAGGTAGTAAAAGCTTTGCGGAAGATGAAAGCCGGCAAGGCAGCAGGTTTGGATGGTATTGCAGTGGAATTTATTAAAAAAGGGGGTGACTGTATTGTTGACTGGTTGGTAAGGTTATTTAATGTATGTATGACTCATGGTGAGGTGCCTGAGGATTGGCGGAATGCTTGCATAGTGCCATTGTACAAAGGCAAAGGGGATAAGAGTGAGTGCTCAAATTACAGAGGTATAAGTTTGTTGAGTATTCCTGGTAAATTATATGGGAGGGTATTGATTGAGAGGGTGAAGGCATGTACAGAGCATCAGATTGGGGAAGAGCAGTGTGGTTTCAGAAGTGGTAGAGGATGTGTGGATCAGGTGTTTGCTTTGAAGAATGTATGTGAGAAATACTTAGAAAAGCAAATGGATTTGTATGTAGCATTTATGGATCTGGAGAAGGCATATGATAGAGTTGATAGAGATGCTCTGTGGAAGGTATTAAGAATATATGGTGTGGGAGGAAAGTTGTTAGAAGCAGTGAAAAGTTTTTATCGAGGATGTAAGGCATGTGTACGTGTAGGAAGAGAGGAAAGTGATTGGTTCTCAGTGAATGTAGGTTTGCGGCAGGGGTGTGTGATGTCTCCATGGTTGTTTAATTTGTTTATGGATGGGGTTGTTAGGGAGGTAAATGCAAGAGTTTTGGAAAGAGGGGCAAGTATGAAGTCTGTTGGGGATGAGAGAGCTTGGGAAGTGAGTCAGTTGTTGTTCGCTGATGATACAGCGCTGGTGGCGGATTCATGTGAGAAACTGCAGAAGCTGGTGACGGAGTTTGGTAAAGTGTGTGGAAGAAGAAAGTTAAGAGTAAATGTCAATAAGAGCAAGGTTATTAGGTACAGTAGGGTTGAGGGTCAAGTCAATTGGGAGGTGAGTTTGAATGGTGAGAGGCTGGAGGAAGTGAAGTGTTTTAGATATCTGGGAGTGGATCTGTCAGCGGATGGAACCATGGAAGCGGAAGTGGATCATAGGGTGGGGGAGGGGGCGAAAATTTTGGGAGCCTTGAAAAATGTGTGGAAGTCGAGAACATTATCCCGGAAAGCAAAAATGGGTATGTTTGAAGGAATAGTAGTTCCAACAATGTTGTATGGTTGCGAGGCGTGGGCTATGGATAGAGTTGTGCGTAGGAGGATGGATGTGCTGGAAATGAGATGTTTGAGGACAATGTGTGGTGTGAGGTGGTTTGATCGAGTAAGTAACGTAAGGGTAAGAGAGATGTGTGGAAATAAAAAGAGCGTGGTTGAGAGAGCAGAAGAGGGTGTTTTGAAGTGGTTTGGGCACATGGAGAGAATGAGTGAGGAAAGATTGACCAAGAGGATATATGTGTCGGAGGTGGAGGGAACGAGGAGAAGAGGGAGACCAAATTGGAGGTGGAAAGATGGAGTGAAAAGGATTTTGTGTGATCGGGGCCTGAACATGCAGGAGGGTGAAAGGAGGGCAAGGAATAGAGTGAATTGGAGCGATGTGGTATACAGGGGTTGACGTGCTGTCAGTGGATTGAATCAAGGCATGTGAAGCGTCTGGGGTAAACCATGGAAAGCTGTGTAGGTATGAATATTTGCGTGTGTGGACGTGTGTATGTACATGTGTATGGGGGGGGGGGGGGTTGGGCCATTTCTTTCGTCTGTTTCCTTGCGCTACCTCGCAAACGCGGGAGACAGCGACAAAGTATAAAAAAAAAAAAAAAAAAAAAAAAAAAAAAAAATATATATATATATATATATATATATATATATATATATATATATATATATAATCCCTGAGGACACGTGAGATTACTGTTCACGTATTCCCAGCGTGTAGGAGAAGGCGACTATGAAGAGCGGGAGAAGGTGGCTAAGAAATCCTGTCTTTCTTAATTATTTTTCAAAAGAAAGAACAGGACAAGGAGCCAAGTGAGGATTTTTCCCTTTAAGGTTGTGTCATTTGTTCTTGACGCGGGAAATGGCGAGAATGTATGAAATATCATATATATATATATATATATAATGTCTTGTGTAATGCACCAAAACCACAGCTCTCTATCCACATACAGGCCCCACAGACCTTTCCATGGCTTCCCCGGGCCGCTTCACATCCCGTGGTTCAGTCCATTAACATCACGTCGACCGCAGTATACCACATTATTCTAATTCACTGTATCCCCTGCAAGCCTGTCACCTTCATATATGTTCAGGCCCCGATCACTCAAAATCTTTTTCACTTCATCCTACCACCTCTAATTTGGTCTTCCCTTCTCTTTTTTCCCTCCACCTCTGACACATATATTCTCTATGTCAACCTTTCCTCACTTTTTCTCTCTATATGTCCAAACCAACTCAACACATCCTTTTCAGTTCTCTCTACCACGCTCTTTTTATTACCACACATCTCTCATACCCTTTTATTACTTACTTGTCCAACCACCTCACACCATATATGGTCCTCAACCAATACATTTCCAAAACATCAACCCTCCTCCGCACATCCCGATCTACAGCCCATGTCCTTGCGTCCATACGACACTGCTAGGAACTACTATACCTACAACCATACCCATATTTGCCTCCCAGATAACGATCTTTTTCCAAACATTCTTCTGTGCTCCCAGAACCCTCACCTACGACGACCTCATGAATCACAACACCCTGATACCAAAGTATGCACAACAATCATGCAGTACCACGCTACACAACTGGAACAATAGCTCACTCATAACAGAATGCCTACATTTCCACAGTCACTCCCTCTGAACAAATCAACAATCATTTGAGGCGTCACATGGCATTTACTCGCCAAACTATGAACAACAAAAACAACAACACTATCTAAACGCCCCCATAACATTTGATGTCCTCAGAAAACATCCTATAAAGACAATTCATCCACTTTAAACTGCGCCTAACCTGCTTGGTCTTCCATCCTTTCAAAAGCAGATACAACACAGCTGCAAACCACACAGAATAGCGAGTGCATTTAGATCAGTTACTGGCTGCTTAGTATCCACAAACACTCAACACCTTCACAGTGTAGCAAAGATCCTCCCAGGTACAGTCCCACTTCAACATACTTGGCACTCATTTCTATGCAACAGCACTAGACCATTACTACCTGAACCACTCCACAACTAACTACCAACATCCAGGTAGAAATGAAGAGCTAATTCCTGCCTCACACCTCAGTATCCTGGACTCACAGACACCCTCCCCCCCCCACACACACACACTTTCCGACAACAGAACACAAAAAACAAAATACATGCACACTGAAATAACCCGGCAAGCACTAAACAACCAACCTCCTACTTCAGTCTTAAACTCCGGCCCTCCGGACATATGCCTATTAGAAACCACACTCCCTAGACAAACACGAATTACTTTTTGGGACATCACCCATCACTACAAAACTACAAATACAGTTTCAACATATGCCAAGACCTATCATGCCCATGATGCAACTACCATAAAGAAGACACTGACCATTCATTGGTCAACCGCCTTGCACTTTATGGAAAGAGACGCACACACAAGCACAACACTATAACCTATGATCTCGAACGGTGGACGTGGCCAGCTTCCCGAGTGCTGCGTCAAGAACACATGACTGAGTCTGAGAGGAAAAAATATATATACATTTCATTCACTTATCTATTTATTCATTTATCTAACATTAACCCAAGACCATAACTGAAGAATGACAGTGTGTGCACATTTCTGCCACACTGTGTGATGTGGTTTCAGTCCTCATCACGGGATGTTGCCCTCCACTGCGGGTCCTGGCTGACACCAGAGAGCGCCCGAGACGACCAGTTCCATCTGGGTCTTTCATCATTGTTTACTGCAGGAGACACTGTTGTCCCACGCACGAGTCTGACACCCACCTCAGATCTAGCCTTCCCTCAAGGTAACTTTGCTTACGGCTTCTACCAGAGGCAAGCCAACCTTGACTATGGTGCAAAATACATCTTTGTGTCAAGTTCCTCTACACCACCGTGAGGGGAAAGGGAGACACTGCTGTCCAGCAACGGACCTGAGCATCGACAACCATGTAAGTCTGGAGGTTTGTTTGTCACTCCGGTTTAACGTCATGATAATCGCCCTTCCCTTGCGACGATTGACGTCATGATATCCCCCTTCCCGTGGAGCGGATCTCTGCTGTATCTGCCTCTCTGGCGGTACAGTCCCGTCGACGTCTGCTTCTCTCTCTCCCTCTGAAAGTGTGTGTGTGTGTGTGTGTGTGTGTGTGTGTGTGTGTGTGTGTGTGTGTGTGTGTGTGTGTGTGTGTGTGTGTGTGTGTGTGTGTAGTTATATTTGTTTCTCTCCTGCAGTCTCCCCTCCTGCCTCTATCTAACTCTCTCCTTACTTCTTGTTCTATGGAAATGTCTGCCTCTCTCCCTACCTCTCTCCTCTCAATCCCTGCTTTCTGACTTCTCTCTGCGTCTCTGCTTGTTTCTGTGTCCTTTCTCCCTTCTTTCTTGCGGTTTTTCATTGCCTGCTGTTTACCTTCCTGTAACTCTTTCTCTCTCTGTTCCTCTTTCTTTTCCTCCTAAAATTAGATCATAATTGAATATATCGGAGAAATATATAACATAATCTGTTGGTATCTGAGGATCCTTGGGCCTATTCACGTCTGACCTGACGACTCTGCTTACTATATATATATATATATATATATATATATATATCTACGTATATATGAATTCTTGTTCACGTGGCAGGAGGTGATCTTGTTGCCATTTCTTACTTACCTTGATACAGGTAACTAGTACATGTTGCCAGAGATATTACTGCATACAACAAATACCTCAGATTAGATAATGAACTGCAACTTCCCTCGGCCGGGCTCTGCTTCCTCTTTGCGAGCGGTGCCCTAAATGCTTTGTGGAAGAGAGCGCTTCCTGGAGGCAGCAGCTCCTTCCTACCCTACAACATGTAGAGGCTGGTGTCAGGGGCGAGTGGTGGTAGGGTTACGACACCAGTTAGTGAGTCACAGGAACACTCTCGAGGCATTTTTGTACGAGGTGAGATGGTGCAGTTGACCGACATGATCTTTCAGTCAAGAGGCATTCGATTCCCTCCGTAAGAAAAGTGATTCCCCTTGGGCACAGTTCACAGCGAGTGGGGGTCACATGTCTGCAAGTGGAGAAACTTCACCTCAGCTTTCTATTTTCGTGTCACACAACATCAGATGTTCGAGTCAACACAGATGTGTTCCTGAGCGTGCACACCTGACCCCCCAGCACTACCAAAAAAAAAAAAAAAAAACCAGGTCCCTCAGCCGTGACCATGCCAGCTTGAGCATTACCAGTGTAAGACATCATCATTTCGCGTCCTTCACGTAAGACAAGAAACCCTCTGCAAGACTCAGGACAACGTATCGCGATGTTAAGACTGATAACACCAAAGAAAAACTGGTCCGGAAGAATCAAGTGAGGTTGTTGCTTCAATGCGTTCCTCCCTCCCCCAAGCATGTCCACCACAAGTGTGTCTCTGTACTGTAAGCCCCGGTGCTCCCTCCCGTCCCCACAGATGACTGGCCGTCAGTTTCCTCCACCTTCTCCCCGAACTGGTTCCCGGCAAGACGACACAGGCTACCAACCGCCACAAACAGCGCGGCGTCGGCAGCAGCGTTGTTACGGACGCCACCCGACTCGCCCAGCAATTCACGCTGGACGCGTTGTCTTCTCGAACGTTCAACGGTCGACTTTAAGAAGGTCAACCACTTTTTACCTGGCTCAGGTCGAGGCAGGGGTAAAGCGACCTTAGTGGGATCCCGTCGTAAGGGAAGTTTCCGCCTGGTGTGCCCGTAGAGGTGAACCCCTCGCACGGTATACACCCAACGGGGAAAAATCTCTCGCCAAGATGGTACCTTCCGCACCCAACCACCCACCTATCCACCCCGCACCCACCTACCATCCCTCCCACCCACTTCTTTTTCATGTGGGTGGCTGAGGGTGGGCAAGGAAGAAGGAAGTGACTGGACAGGAGACGGTACACTTCAGGAGCGGACCAAGAATTACGCAATATACAGGGCGTACGTAGGTCGTGTTGTGTGGGTCACCGGTGTGATGGAGTTGTTAGATCCAACTGTGGCTAGAACACAGTGGACGACTGAGCACCGTGTGGTCTAGGGCCGCCACCATGGACTCCTGTCTCACCTTCACTCATGAACATTTACCTCTCTCTCTCTCTCTCTCTCTCTCTCTCTCTCTCTCTCTCTCTCTCTCTCTCTCTCTCTCTCTCTGAGTGTGTGTGTGTGTGTGTGTGTGTGTGTGTGTGTGTGTGTGGCTACAGCTTCGGGTTAACCTTGACATTTTGGTAACATCTCGTCGCTGGCAGATCTCTACAGCCTCCCCTCGGGGGCCGTCTTCTGGGTGAGGGCCCTGTTGCTAACTACGACCATCCTTCCCAAGAGGCTCTTGTTGCCCCCAGCCTGCGCTACTTCCAGTGGCAGGGAAATGAAGGACTCCTTTAAAGTGAAAGATTATTTTTTTTTCTGCAAGCCTCTACTCCCAATGATACATTAACAACAGGTACAAAGAAACCATCTCTCTCTCTCTCTCTCTCTCTCTCTCTCTCTCTCTCTCTCTCTCTCTCTCTCTCTCTCTCTCTCTCTGCAGCGGAAGGACCAGGTTGGGAGGCAGAGAATGAAGTTCATCCTCACCAGAGCCCACCAAAATTTCATGAAGCTCAGAAGTTATCATCAAGTGAACAGTTGTTCACTATGTTCAACGTCCCTCATACTTTGCTCATATGAGCACCGCCCTCATAGGGACAGAGGGAGGAGGTTTGAGCCCAGGGCGGCGGGAACGTAGTCGCTCCGGCTGCAGGAAGTGTCAGCCGGGCACTGCCGCTTACATCACTGCCTTCGTCAACAACTCCCAGAAGCGAATTCAAAGTCATTTTTCCCCTGATGACACACACACGCACACACACACACACACACACACACACACACACACACACACACACACACACACACACATACAGTGACTGTGAATCAGCACGGGGCTCCCCCCAGGGTCGAGCCGCCTGAGTGGGTTCGACTCCTGGGTGCAGCAGTCGCCCATGAACAATCCCAGCTGTTCATCCTCCCCTCGAGGCTGGTCGATGATTGGGTATCTGGCCTACGCTGCTGTGTGTGTGTGTGTGTGTGTGTGTGTGTGTGTGTGTGTGTGTGTGTGTGTGTGTGTGTGTGTGTGTGTATGTGTGTGTGTGTGTATTAATAAGAGTATACACATGGTACGTATACACAAGTTTAAGAGACGGGGCAACACGAGTGTAAAATTCTCTCCCCTCAACACAGAAATAGTAAACAAACACATGCCTCAGCTTATTATCATGTTGCAGGAAAAAAGAGTCAGTCAGGATTGTGTGTGTAAGAAGGACTTGCAAATCAACATCGTCCCAAACCTCTGACTAGTCCCATATTAGGAGAACACTTGAGGAGACCAACTGTCTGCTGGCACATATTACAATAACTTTCAAGTGTACAGATGATGAAGTAACATATAGCAAGCTGTTCACATCCTACGTAAGGTCAATACTAAAATAAGCTTCTCAAGTTTGGTCACCGCACCTGAAGAAGCACAAAGGGCTATCAGAGAAAGAGAAGGTCCAGAGGAAGGCAACGAAGATGATACCAAAATTAACAGAGATGAGTTATAGGGAAAGGCTAGAGGTTTTATATTCGCCCACCTTAGAAGAGAAAGGAGTGAGGAGTGACCTGACCACAGCCTTTCACAATTTCAAAAAGCAGATCTATGACGTGGACAGTGGAAAATTCTTCGAGAGATGAGTGGATAGAGCAACCAGAGGAAGTACCGTGAAATAAAGGAAGAAGCTTGTTGATGTAGATGTAAAAGCATTATCTTTATAGTAAACAGAATGACTGAGGACATGATTACTACAGACATCATACATAAGTTGAAGAAGTTATCTGATGATAGAGAATGTTCAAGAGTTGGGGCCCCACGAAGGTAAAAATCCTTCCCCATACAGAAGTAGGTGATAACGAATAGGTAATTACACACGCACTCGTAAATTCACACAGGTACTCCGTTCATGTTTATCAAAAACGTAGAAGTATCCAGCTGTACTCTGACCTTAACTCTTTTATGGTTAATTTCACTAATCACCATAATGATCTCTTAGTTCTGAAACATCTCAACTGAATATTTCCAGCCGACTGACTGACTGCCTCTAAGCCTCAAGTACAGAGAGAACGGTCGGGAAGAGAGACCGTGAAGTGATGGTTTAATAAACGTCAAAAATAGAAGATTCGAGATGTTCTGTGATGAAGATACAGACGACACTCGAGCCAACCAGCATTTGCAGGGTATACCAAAGCAAGGAACAAGTACAGCAGGATACGACAAGTACATCAGGATACGACAAGTACAGCAGGATACGACAAGTACAGCAGGATACGACAAGTACAGCAGGATACGGCAAATACGGCAGGATACGACAAGTACAGCAGGATACGACAGGTACAGCAGGATACGACAAGTACAGCAGGATACGACAAATATAGCAGGATACGACAAGTACAGCAGGATACGACAAGTACAGCAGGATACGGCAAATACAGCAGGATACGACAAGTACAGCAGGATACGACAAGTACAGCAGGATACGGCAAATACAGCAGGATACGACAAGTACAGCAGGATACGACAAGTACAGCAGGATACGGCAAATACAGCAGGATACGACAAGTACAGCAGGATACGACAAGTACAGCAGGATACGGCAAATACAGCAGGATACGACAAGTACAGCAGGGTACAAAAGGAGGAACAAAGAAGCTTTGAAAAAGACTACAGTCTGATGAGCTGTTCCTCAGCTGACGTCTGACTCCTGATGGATTGATGGAAAACGTTGGGGTTATCCTCCCGCCTTGTCTACTGTAGTCTTTTTCAAAGCATCTTTGTTCTTCCTTTTGTATCCTGCTGTACTTGTCGTACCCTGCTGTACTTGTCGTATCCTGCTGTACTTGTCGTATCCTGCTGTACTTGTCGTACCCTGCTGTACTTGTCGTATCCTGCTGTACTTGTCGTATCCTGCTGTACTTATCGTATCCTGCAGTACTTGTTGTATCCTGCTGTACTTTTCGTATCCTGCTGTACTTGTCGTATCCTGCTGTACTTGTCGTATCCTGCTGTATTTGCCGTATCCTGCTGTACTTGTCGTATCCTGCTGTACTTGTCGTATCCTGCTGTATTTGCCGTATCCTGCTGTACTTGTCGTATCCTGCTGTACTTGTCGTATCCTGCTGTACTTGTCGTATCCTGCTGTACTTGTCGTATCCTGCTGTACTTGCTCCTTGCTTAGATATACCTTGCAAATGCTGGTAGGCTCGAGTGTCGTCTGTATCTTCATCACAGAGCATCTCGAATCTTCTATTTTTGACGTTTATTAAACCATCACTTCACGGTCTCTCTTCCCGACCGTTCTCTCTGTACTTGAGGCTTAGAGGCAGTCAGTCAGTCGGCTGGAAATACTCAGTTGAGATGTTTCAGAACTAAGGGATCATTATAGTGATTAGTGAAATTAACCAAAAAAGAGTTTAGGTCAGAGTACAGCTGGATACTTCTACGCTTTTCATAAACACATGAACGGAGTACTTGTGTGTGTTTACGAGTGCGTGTGTAATTACCTATTCGTCATCACCTACTTCTGTATGGGGAAGGATTTTTACCTTCGTGGGGCCCAAACTCTTGAACATTCTCTACCATCAGACAACTTCTTCAACTTATGTATGATGTCTGTAGTAATCATGTCCTCAGTCATTCTGTTTACTATAAAGATAATGCTTTTACATCTTCATCAACAAGCTTCTTCCTTAATTTTACGGTACTTCCACTGGTTGCTCTATCCACTTATC
Organism: Panulirus ornatus; assembly: GCF_036320965.1. Taxonomy (NCBI): domain Eukaryota; kingdom Metazoa; phylum Arthropoda; class Malacostraca; order Decapoda; family Palinuridae; genus Panulirus; species Panulirus ornatus. The sequence goes on along the minus strand of NC_092224.1, from coordinate 75,559,486 downwards.
TCTCGAAGAATTTTCCACTGTCCACGTCATAGCTCTGCTTTTTGAAATTGTGAAAGGCTGTGGTCAGGTCACTCCTCACTCCTTTCTAAGGTGGGCGAATATAAAGCCTCTAGCCTTTCCCTATAACTCATCTCTGTTAATTTTGGTATCATCTTCGTTGCCTTCCTCTGGACCTTCTCTTTCTCTGATAGCCCTTTGTGCTTCTTCAAGTGCGGTGACCAAACCTGAGAAGCTTATTTTAGTATTGACCTTACGTAGGATGTGAACAGCTTGCTATATGTTACTTCATCATCTGTACACTTGAAAGTTATTGTAATATGTGCCAGCAGACAGTTGGTCTCCTCAAGTGTTCTCCTAATATGGGACTAGTCAGAGGTTTGGGACGATGTTGATTTCCAAGTCCTTCTTACACACACAATCCTGACTGACTCTCTTTTCAGAAAGTTTTTTGTTAGTGGAGGAAAAAGTCAAATTATCTCACTTTCTTTCCATGAAAGTTTACTTGACTTCATGAAGAACACGTCTACACTGACTCTGAGCAGAAATCAAAACAGTAGGATTTAGAACAAGGGAACAACCTCAAAGCTCAGGGCTGGAACGATTAAACTATGACGAGTGGTGAGAAGACCGAGGTGAAAAAGGAACGTAGGCCTTCATACTGGCCAAGATAACCTCCGCTATACGTTCAGCACATGATACGGCATCCTGACCAGCAAAGCTGCACACATCCTAAGGATGGTTAGTAAACAAGCCACACAGGGATGACTGCTGAGCACGCCCAAAGAACCACAGGTGGTATTTCGAGGAGGGGCAAAGGGGTGTCCGCGCCCAATCAGAAGCAACAGAAGTAAGACGGTGGTTGGAGGAATCTCAGGGGGGCAGAAATGCATGAAGGGAGGGATCGGTAGTTAAAAGGAGGTCGAGTGTGTTGGGAGAGTGGTCGTGACGGTCAGGAACTCATGTTGGATGTTTAATCATTTGTTTCAACCGTTAAGGAGGGAAAAAGAAAGGGCCTCACCCTGAGGCAGACCCTAACTAATCCTTGTAGTGTACACTAACATCTGAATGGATTGTTACTGTACATGAACGTGAAGACAGCAGCGCATCGCCGAAGAATGTCAAACAGTAGGAGTCTTGAACATAATTGAAGGAATTGAGGGGAGGAGGACGGGAGAGAAATACACAAAATATAAGCAAAATCTTAAAAATTAGAACATTGTTAAGCCAAACAGCTTTCATGTTGGGAGACTCAAGTTGCGCGAGGCGAGGAGTGTGATCTGTGGTGTTACATTAGGCACAGACACCAGGACTGCAGCGGAAACCATGGTAGAGGTTAAGGTCAGATGTCTGTCAGTGAGATGCCGCAGCCTTGGTCAGTTGGTGTTAGAGAGAACAATACGATCAAGGAAGCAAGTGGACAGATGGTGTTCCACAAAGGGAAGGTTAAATTTCAGACCATAAATGCAGCAGAAATGAAAAAAAAAAAATCCTAAGTCTGAGAGCTATTTTTGAAGGAATGGGGTAAACCTCAATCGCTTGGCGCCAGTCAAGGAGGGCCCTGGGAACCATCCAGCCTTCCTTGACCAGCGGCGCCGTCTGATGCGACACCGGAGAACACGGTGAAAGGTGCTCTGCCATATTTTTACAAAGTGGAGGAAAATCTAAAGAGGACACGAGAAAAATGAGATAGTTATATGTTGGTAAATGTTATGTATGAGACGGAGAGGCTGTGAACCGTGGCTAGGGTGCCAGGGACCCACGAGTAGATGAAGCAAGGAGAGAAGACATCTGCTTGGGTCAGGATGGGTACATGACAAGCAGCACAGTTCTGGCTGACTGCTTCGCTAACACTAATCCTCCCGACACCCAGACAGGGAGTACTTCCCCGGTGGGTGGACGCCTGCCACCTACTAACAGTGCTCTTGGAGTAGATAATCAGGTTCGACTTGTCTTCTGCTGTTCTTCATGAGGTAAGTCTTTGTGTTATTTTCTCCACAATTCTCTCACCTGCCTGGTATGTAGCCTGGTATGTAGGGGCCATCTGATCCTACGAGAACACTTTGTAGATGGCAGGACTGTTGCTAGTGTGTATGTTAAGAGTTTTGTTCAGAGGAACTTTCCTCACTTCGCTGTCATTCGATGAACTTGGATCTCCTCCATCGCGAGATTCAAATACCTCAATAGGTCCTGGTAGACAATGGCTCCATCAAGCCTTCACGTGACAGCGAGATAATAAAGTTTCACCAAAAAGAACTTCTCACACGTACACACCAACAACGTCCCAACCACAAAGTGATCCACAGGAACTACATGATCCCTGTATACCAGGTCGATGAGACACTTCTTTAGGGAATAATGAAGACAAACTCCACATGTAGAAACGCAGGCTAATCGCCATCATCAAGAACCAACAGGCCAGCAATTTAATCATGATATACAACGTTGCTCCGAATACCGACCCTCCACAACACACCAATGTACTTTACTCACACCATGCTGAAAAGGTCGTATACTTCACTATAATGGAAATTACAAAATATTTGCTACAAGAATCAATAAAGGAAGATATGAGAGAACATCTCCTGAATCAACAACATCTCACCACCAACACCAAATTGATAAAGTGTTGTTAGGATCAAACATGACTCAATGTGACCAGAAACCATCTACATCCCTGAGACCAAGTTCATCAAAACAACACCCAAACTACAACCCAAGACAGAACAATAACACACTTCTAAGACAACGTTCATGACCCACGAGAACCAAACCTGGAACATGCCTGGATGCGGAGGGAATCCAGAATCATTTTTCCTCTCATTCTTGATCAAGGAAGAAGACATGAATTTGCATTCTTATAGCTGGTTTGATATTTTGGCAACACAGACCACAAAGCTGGATCAAAATATGAAGGGAAATCAGTTCAAGGGTTGTCGCCGGCTGACCACATTCCAGCTGGAATTCCATTTCTCTGCGTGTTCTTCGTGCACTTCCACCGTGTATCATTACGTAGGGCATGTTCCCTGGGTTTTCCAGACGTAGAGCATGGATCATCAAGACCAGGAGGGATGACAGTGATTCCATAATGGCTTACCGAAAGAAGAAAGCACGGCTGTGTGGCGATCACCAGGTACGATCTCAGCTCACGCACCCCGTCCATAGAAAATGGAAATACCACAGGCAAGACTATGGCTGAGGAAGGACATCACAGGAGACGTTGTTTCTTTTAAGCGTACATCCTTTTCTCTCATGGTGGATATAACGTTGGGCATCGAGAAGCTTTTCACTCCATCCTGTGTCCTGTTACGTGTGGTTCTTGTTAATTCATCGTTGTACTGAGAGTTGACAGATCCTCTCGTCGTAAACACTCGCTTCCAGTGTACCCATATGCTAATTTCACGTCCCCGATGCACCCAAGACAGCCACACCATCTCTGGGGGAAGGGGTCGGGGAGGCACAAAAGACGGGAACTAACAGTTTGAATGACCAAGTGGCACGTCCTGTTGTCAGATGTTACAATCAATCTGTTGCACTGAAATACTAGGAATAATCCCATTTTCTATGATTTGAAATACAGTACACCATGTTTTATTATAGCACCTAATACCTTATGCTACAGCACATGGCTGAATTGGATACAGAGGTTAAAATTAATATTCCCCAGGGACAAGGATACTCTCCCCTCCCCCAGTTAAATGAACCACTGGGGGCCAAGTGTTCATTTAGACACACTGATTTCATACCATTAGACGTTCATCTAAACAGAATAACAGTTTATTCAAAATAGAAAAATAGTTAATTCCATCTAAACAGAATAACAGTTAATTCAAAATAGAAAAATAGTTAATTCAATCTTTTTTTCAAAAAGGTGTTCGTTTCATATGGACATACCTCCCTCAAACTGCTGCTATGTATATCATGCACAGGCACTTGCCCTCTTCGTAGGGCGTCATGCAGCACCCGGTAACACGGTAGCTAATGCCATGGTGAAACTACTTCAGTCGTGTGAAAGCTATCATAATGCATTGTTCCTCCAATCAGCCACCTCGTTCACATCATCATCAAAGGAGTTCTGTCTATCAAGCACACAGCCAGACCTGACTCCTTGGGAGGCATGTGATTTTACAGGAAGGCCCAAGCCTCTCTTCGGAGGCTGTGTGTGTGTGTGTGTGTGTGTGTGTGTGTGTGTGTGCTAATATATCCTTAGGGCAAACAAAGTTCCACATCAAAGAGTCTGGTCCCTATACTGGGTTCATGATCTTGTATGCAACATACTTCACCCCGCATCGATGACCTGTAGCCTAGGCTGCTAAATCACAGCGGGGTGAAGTACCCACGTTCGCCGGCAGGCGGCACACTCAGCCAGACATTACGAGCCGTTACTACTGACCTGTTTATGGATATACAAAGGTTTAAATTTTCCTGCAGGAAACGGCTTATTTCCTTTAAATAATCAGATTGCTTTTGTACGTCCTGAAGATCGTGTTCACTGGTGATCAAAACCAATATAAGTACATTGGTTGGTCTTCATCTATATATCATTGAACTTCGTTATTTGGTTAATAATCTCACTTGTATCCTAAAGACCACACAGGCTTTGCAGTGGACTCTGTCACTGGCGATTCAACTAAGATCGAAAATTCTAAAAGCCAAAACATATTAGGTTAGCATGAGGGATGAACCTCGACAATTAACATCGTCACAGACTAACATTATGCAAATGTTTATATGCAAAGTAGGTTAAGTAAAATTTTTGGCCACGCAGAGGTTATAACTGTGGATACTGAGTGATTTTGTTCAGCAGTGGAGGAGTAATGTTTACGGAACAGAATAAGGATAACATAGCAGGATTTGGAACTTTATATGCTACTTTAAGATATCAAATAAGGTGACGTTGTACAGACACGTATCATGATGGATTATAGATGAAACACAGATCAGAAGTGTTGGTTGAATGGTCGTGTAATAAATATTTCTAAGTTTCCGAATGTATCTAAAAGGAGCTGAATAGTCAGTCCACAAAATCACATCATGTCGAACATGTGGAGTGTGTGCCTCTGAGCTAACAACCTTCCTTGTTCGCCTATTTCGCCTCTGTCCAAAAACCAAGCCTTTCCCTTCAAGCTTGGAAATTCCCCTGAAACTCTCATTTTCTCAAACAGAATCCTACTCCCTTCTTTCAGGTCACCAGTATGGATTTCCTAGTGCTCAGTATAGTGGTGATCTCTCCAGTTTGACTCACCTCTGGTCCTCCTCTCTCAGGGGTTTGGGTGAACCGTTTGTCGTTAATCTGACAGAGTGTGGCATAAGTTTTTGTTTCCTAAACTCCCTTCCTTTGGTGTCTCTGCTTCTCTCAATGTTCTGTCATGCATAGTGTCCTCTCAGGCCGCTCCATCGTGGTAGTCGTCGATGGGGCGAGTTCCTCATCCTATCCTATCAACAGTGGTGTTCCTCAAGGGTCTGTCCTATCACCTACTCTCGTCCTTCTCTCAATAAATGATCTAATCTCTTCTGCTTCTGATCCTATTCACTCTTAGGCTAATGATTCCTGGTTACATACTTCAACTCGCTTTCCTTCCCTCCTTCCTTTACTACTCGTTCTCTGTCTCGTACTGATCATATTCCCTCTCTCAACCGTACAGCATTTTCGGAGTGAGGGACCCGTAACCTAGTAAAATCTAAGATCTAAAACGCAAAATTTTCCCCTATTTAAGAATCATTTGTTTCACCTCTGTATAAGATTTCAAAACACCACAATATGATCCTGTAATAGTATAAACATGTTGAACGTGACCATATCCTCTACTGTGTCTTGAAAACCCCACACAATCATCATCACAAAGTCTGCCTCCCAAAAAGTGAGGGGATGTTGTACAGGTGCTGTTATCACTTCCCCGTAAGCGGCTGTTTCACATCGACAAGAGATTTATCCATCCATATGGAATCAAAAGCCTTCCGTCTCATTTGGTTCTCCTGGCATCACTTCTCTTCAACCTTCTCTTCCGTACGTCACCAAGTTGCTGCTCTCTCCTCCGCCTCTCTCTCTCTCTCTCTCTCTCTCTCTCTATTCTATAGGTATCATTTTGCCCATCGTTCTCGCGAACTGGCTGCATGCGTCCCCACCCACAAGGTGTGGACTCGTGACACGCATTCTGACTGCTGCTTCCCACAGTTTCTATGTGGAGACCGGCCAACTCGAGGACTGGCTGTTATGATACCTCCTTCTCCCTGGAACAGCCGACCTGGAGCAATCTCCTCCTCCTCCTCCTGTTCTACACCTCTTCATATAACCTTTCCTCCTGTAAAAATCATGTCCATAGACACATGCAAAGCCGCCATGATTAATTTCTACTTTATCTTCAACTTCTTTTTTTTTTTTTACCGGAGATGGCCTTCATATGGGCATGTTGTAGGCACATGCTACGACGATTATTAGTAAAAGAAAGAAAAACTGGTCACAGAAAATGGAAAATGTGAGGGTTTCATCCCCCTCCCTTCACCCAACCCTGTGAGGAGGTTTGAACCATAACCTGCAGTGTATGTTGAAACCCACACAGTAGAAGGCCTCAGGTAGAGGACGACAGTACCCCAGAGCCTTGAGGCGAGGATATGAACGGAAGGAAAGTTATAGAGTTCGTAGTCTGCTTAACGGTTGGAGAAACAGACGAAAACACTGGTATATCAGCCAGGAAAAGAACCTTTAGCCACACTTTGGAGGCAAAGGCAACACGTTGATGTTGGAACAAGTACAAAGACCACGAATGTTGGTGGAATGAACACATGGGGTCTCTGCTTGTGGCAAAGGGGCTTGAGCGAGGGACCAGCACTACCTCTATTGCCTAAACCTGCCTCCTCCTTGATCCCTAGGACTAGCGGCCATTAGCTTGATACACTTTTCTATGTTCACATTTAAAGGTTTGTAATGAGGACAGCTGGTGGCAGCGGAAGATCGTGAAGACAAACAGGAAGTAGGAATAAGAAGGGTATGTGTTTTGTGCATCTAGGAAGACGATGAGACGAGATCAGTAGCGTAATGAGACAAAAAACATACTCGCTAATTCTCACACGGAAGGAGTGTGATGGCTGTACGTAGCTGGTTTATTTTCAGCACGCCGCTGTTTTTCCTTTCGATAAGGTCACTGGGGAGAGGGAGAAGAGGTGGGACAGGGGATGGGATAGTCTGATACGGAAGAGACGACGGGAGTGTGTGCAGGTGTGTTTTTCATCCATGTGGCTGATTTTTTGTAGGCGTTGGTTTCGATGGCTTATTCATATACCCCGGCAGACTGGGATGTGTATGTACTCACGTTGTATTTTGTTGGTTTATGAAAGATGATTCACAATGCTAAGCTAAATACTGTTCCTTGTGCACATCGATGGATGACTGGAGCCTCTCGAAGTGCTTTGGGTCTCCGAGGGAACCAAGGATGATCCATGTTTATACTGTTGTCGAGGTCCTCGATTTGTTTACAGTTTGTATAATCGTTGTCTTCGAGTCTGTCATACGTTTTTGCGTGGTTTCTCCCGGGTATATGCCAACCGGACGAATCTTTAGTCGTTCGTGCTGTTCTGCGATGTTTTGGATGTATTATTTTCCATCTGTGACGAATCCGTGAACCTCATTCTGTATCGTCTGTCACTTCAACGTGCGTGATTCTCGACTCGATGAGTGTTGGTTCAGGTGAGTGGTGGAAGAGAGGTGCTATCGTGGCTGTGAACATGCATCAATTTTTGGCTTCCCGGAAGATGCCAGCCAGACTCTGTATAGAGGTGCGACCCTGGTAGCCAAAGCCGGAGGGCGGTGGTCTAAGGGGGGTGTCCCAGGACTCTGCTTCATCCCTAGTTTGGCCCTAGGTTCTCATGGATCTTGGACGCGTAGATCACCATGAGCGCCTCAGCCATCATCTTCACCCCAGTGAGCAGAATCAGCGGGGGCCTGAGCCGCCTCCAGCGGCTGTGAGTGTGCGTCTTACGTCTGGCCTTTGTGTGGGCTCCATAGCTGGAAGACATGATCCGACCTGGAAGGGATCCTTGAGAACCCTCGAACGCAGCAGAAGACGGCCTCCGGGCCCAGTCCTGAGGTTCCACCTAGACAGGATCATGTTGCTGGCGACCGAGCGTGATGGAGGGATGACCATTCATTGTTCACAACACTGCCAGGCTCTTCATCCTGTTGCATAAGGTTCATATCTTTTTTTTTTTTTCTCTCGGCTGGACGTCCCTTCTTCAACGATGAGAATAACGTGTGGGTTCCGCACTGATGGAAATGACAGTTATGGTCCCTGGGGCGCGAGGGTGGCGTGGGCGGCACAGGGAGGCCGGGGAGATGGCACAGGTCCCTGGGGTGAGAGGTGGGGTGGTATGGGAGCCTCAGTTAGGCCTGGGGGCGGATGGGCAGGTTCCTGCGGTAAGACTACGGCATGGATGGTACAAGAGGGCGGAGGCAAGGGGTCTGATCTTGTGGTGTGTGTGTGTATGTGTGTGTGTGTGTGTGTGTGTGTGTGTGTGTGTGTGTGTGTGTGTGTGTTTGGCGTGGTCATCACTAGCTGGCTGGCTTGGATGACGGGGCTGTAGACGTACACACACACACACACACACCAACAGACTTCCTCGCCAACGTTGGCCAAGATGTATCCTCGAGAACTTGTGACTGCAAGTAACATGAATGCCAGGAACTGGGGTCCTTGCGTACATGTCAACGGTCAAGGTAGTAACAGGAAATAACGCGAGCAAAACATGATCAGCGGAAGACGTCTGCTAAGAGCAGACGTGTATGTGGCGGATATACAAGTGGAACCTCGGTACGTGGGTCAGCAGGTGATCGTGGTTGCAGCAGAGGCTGGCCCGGGAAAGATGTCTGTGCGCGTGACGCCTCGCCATGTCGCCTATCGCGAGGATCTGCCCGAGGCAGGGCTGCAACAGAGGGCGAGGACCGACCCATCAACGATGAGACGTTGTTCGTCAGGTAGGACTAGCGCGTAGCACTCAGCGCAGGGAAAGTTCAGATTAACATTAACGAGTCGTGTGCGTTACATGTGGCCAAGTGACACGTGTGGTTGTGGACTGAATGCCAGCAACTCACGTGTGGGTGAGGCAGTCAGGCGAGAGAGAGAGAGAGAGAGAGAGAGAGAGAGAGAGAGAGAGAGAGAGAGAGAGAGAGAGAGAGAGAGAGAGAGAGAGAGAGAGAGAGAGAGAACACGAGTGTCGCCACGCCACAGTGTACGTATGTTCCCATACCTGATAACGGTGTAAAAGGTTCCGTGTGGTTGATGGGTGGGGTAAGCACGAGGCAGACAAAGATCGCTCGCAGGGTCACCAGGCTGTAAGAAGGCTCGCGCCGGTGTCAAAAAGGTGGTGTCCCAGTGTCACTTCAGGGTCGGGCTACGCGGGAGAAAACACGTAAAAACGCGGCGGTCACTTTATGAGCTGACCAGGTAAACAGAAAGACAGGCTTTGTATGATCAGTCGAGGGTCGTGTTGAGGGTGGGAGAGGGTAGCTGCTGCACGGGGGCCGACCGACCGACCGATCCTACCTGCTGGCCACAACCTTGACTGACCACTGGCTCATGCCTGGCCGCCCCCCCCCCCTGACGATCTGATCTCTTCCTTAAAACTTGTGGTTTACACTGGGGGGAGCAATGGTCACCTTGGTGTGGACGTCCAGCGCGCCCACCACCTGGCCGGACCAGACGTGCCAGCAGTGGCGGTGGGTAACGGGCGTCATGGGCACGTGTCGGTCGCCGCTGATGATAAACACTGCTACTCCTGTCCATCCATGAGTCACTACGGCCTCCGAAGACTGACTTATGTAAGGGGCTGGGAGTGTCGGGACAACTGTCCACTTGTAAAAAGTTACGAGTGGTCGGGTGTTCCCCTAGTGCTGTGGTCGGGTGTTCCCCGAGCGTTGCATAAACCTCATGATATTGTATAATGACACGAGTTTTGGGCAAGTTATTCTTCCTACATCTGGGTATAACCTGAAATCATCATGGTTAACCCCACGTACATCTTGCCTCCCGCGAAATCACCGCTGCTTTCCACGAACACCTTCCCCACACCACCTGAACACCGTCTCCCGCTCTTCTGATTCATTATTTCAACAGAGGAAACAATCAAAGTCTTTTCATAAGGGGACACTTAACAGTACGTTCATGAACACGACCTGTAAATCATGCATCACTGGTCTGTCCAAACTAATCACTCGTACTCGCCTTTCTTAGAAGATCACATCGTTATCATGTACAATAATTATCTGATCACATCGTTATCATCCACAGTAATTATCTGATCACATCATTATCATCTACAGTAATTATCTGATCACATCGTCATCATCTACAGTAATTATCTGATCACATCATCATCATCTACAGTAATTATCTGATCACATCATTATCATCCACAGTAATTATCTGATCACATCATTATCATCTACAGTAATTATCTGATCACATCGTTATCATCCACAGTAATTATCTGATCACATCATTATCATCTACAGTAATTATCTGATCACATCGTCATCATCTACAGTAATTATCTGATCACATCATCATCATCTACAGTAATTATCTGATCACATCATTATCATCCACAGTAATTATCTGATCACATCATTATCATCTACAGTAATTATCTGATCATCATCCACAGTAATTATCTGATCACATCATTATCATCCACAGTAATTATCTGATCACATCATTATCATCCACAGTAATTATCTGATCACATCATCAACATCTGCAGTAATTATCTGATCACATCATTATCATCCACAGTAATTATCTGATCACATCATCATCATCTACAGTAATTATCTGATCACATCGTTATCATCTACAGTAATTATCTGATCTCATTATCATCATCTACAGTAATTATCTGATCACATCGTTATCATCTACAGTAATTATCTGATCTCATTATCATCATCTACAATAATTATCTGATCACATCATTATCATCTACAGTAATTATCTGATAACATCATTATCATCTACAGTAATTATCTGATCACATCATGATCATCTACAGTAATTATCTGATCACATCATTATCATCTACAGTAATTATCTGATCACATCATTATCATCTACAGTAATTATCTGATCACATCATTATCATCTACAGTAATTATCTGATCACATCATTATCATCTACAGTAATTATCTGTTCACATCATTATCATCTACAGTAATTATCTGATCACATCGTTATCGTCTACAATAATTATCTGATCACATCATTATCTACAGTAATTATCTGATATCATCATCATCTACAGTAATTATCTGATCACATCATTATCATCTACAGTAATTATCTGATCACATCGTTATCATCTACAGTAATTATCTGATCACATCATTATCATCTACAGTAATTATCTGATATCATCATCATCTACAGTAATTATCTGATCACATCGTTATCGTCTACAATAATTATCTGATTACATCATTATCATCTACAGTAATTATCTGATATCATCATCTACAGTAATTATCTGATCACATCATTATCATCCACAGTAATTATCTGATCACATCATCATCTACAGTAATTATCTGATCACAGCGTTATCCTCCACAGTAATTATCTGATCACATCATTATCATCCACAGTAATTATCTGATCACATCATCATCATCTACAGTAATTATCTGATCACATCATTATCATCCACAGCAATTATCTGATCACATCATTATCATCCACAGTAATTATCTGATCACATCGTTATCATCTACAGTAATTATCTGATCACATCGTTATCATCCACAGTAATTATCTGATCACATCGTTATCATCCACAGTAATTATCATCACATCGTTACCGTCTACAGTATTCATCTATCGTCATATTACTGGCATAGTTGTAACATCTACAACCGTAATGTCTTGGCGGGCCACAACCTCCTGTATGTCAGATGAAAATAATATGTTCCACCTGAAGGTCAAAATGCCCACCTTCCCCTACAGTGGCTCCAGGTTCTCCAGTATCAGTGAGGTCCCACAGTGGAGCCAGGCCCACCCTGCTCCCTGCTAACCATTTTCTCCAGGGTGGTCATCACACTGTGTACATCCATCGTTCATCTCTGGATCTTAACAACCGAGACTTCAAGCTGCCTGCTGACGACCACTCGGGTAGTAGAAGGCTGGATGGCGCCTCCACTACAGGATTGTTACTGGTAACCTGAATGGCAGGGAGGAGGCTCCATCAGTGACCTGAGTGGCAGAGAGGGGAGGCTCCATCAGTGACCTGAGTGGCAGGGGAGGAGGCTCCATCAGTGACCTGAGTGGCAGGGAGGAGGCTCCATCAGTGACCTGAGTGGCAGGGAGGAGGCTCCATCAGTGACCTGAGTGGCAGGGAGGAGGCTCCATCAGTGACCTGAGTGGTAGGGAGGAGGCTCCATCAGTGACCTGAGTGGCAGGGAGGAGGCTCCATCAGTGACCTGAGTCGAAGAGGGGAGCCTTCACCATTGACCTGGGTGGCATGTAGGAGGCTCCACAGTGACCTAAGTGGCATGGAGGAGGCTCCATCAGTGAACTGAGCGGCAGGAGCGAGGCTCCACCAGTGAAAAGAGGCAGAAGCGAGACTCCACCAGTAAAATGAGCGGCAGGGAGCCTCCATTAGTAAACTGAGCGGCAAGAGGAGGCCTCCACCAGTGACCTAGTTGAAGGAGGCACTACCAGTGAACTGAGCGGCAGGAGGGAGGCTCCACCAGTGAAGTGAGCGGCAGGAGAGAGGCTCCAACAGTGACGTGATTGACAGGGGGCTCCACCAGTGAACTGAACGGCAGGGAAGAGTCTCCACCAGTGAACTGAGAGACAGGAGGGAGGCTCCAACAGTGACCTGCTTGACAGGAGGCTCCCCAGTGAACTGAGCGACAGGGAGAGGGTCTACCAGTGACCTAGTTGAAGCAGGCTCCACCAGTGACCTAGTTGAAGGAGGCTCCACCAGTGAACTGAGCGGCAGGAGGAAGGTTCCAACAGTGATGTGATTGACAGGAGTCTCTACCAGTGAACTGTTAGGCAGGGAGAGGCTTCACCAGTGAACTGGGCAGCAGTAGAAGGCTCCACCAGTGGACTGAGCGGCTGGGAGAGGTTCCATCAATGAACTCAGTAGCAGGAGGGAGGCTCCACCTGTGAACTGAGCGGTCGCAGGAGGCTCCACCTGTGAACTGAGCGGTCGCAGGAGGCTCCACTGGCCCACATGCATCATCCACCTCCACACGGTCTCTCTCGTCCACTGGAGACACTGATGCAGTTTGTTTAATGACTCGCCTTCTTCTTCAGGTCCTCAGCTGTGATGAGCAGGGAAATGAGACAAGTCCCCCCTGTTCGTCAAGAGACGGTGATGCAGCCTCGCTGATAGTGATGTCCAGATGTGTAGACGACACCAACAACTTGACACAGGGGATCAGACAGTACAAATATGGATGGACCTGTTGCTGTACAGGTATATAATCTACCTACTTCTTTCTTCTATATGTTACCGTAGGATGGTCAAAGTAGGACAATGATCATACGTCAACTGCCCTGCTGACAGTTATCTATGTTTTCCCGCACATTGTTAACATATGAAAGGTGTGTGTGTGTGTGTGCGTGTCATTTATGCACCCCTTGGAAGGATCTGTACACGTGTGTAATTCTATATATACTTCCACTTCCACTTCATCATACAGCTTATTTCTCCTGTGTGCATTTGCAGTTTTCTCCCTTGGCTTGTTCCATTTACCCTCAACTTGGGTACAGTTGAAGTATTTCTTCACATGATTCGTGATTTGCCCCTTGCCGTCTTGTTATGTTCTCCTGTACACCAAGCGTTTCTAAGAGATCCATCTTCATTTGGGTTGGTTCTAGCTCTGCATCCTTACTTGACAGAGTTGAGTCGAAAGTGGTCCGACTTATAAACTTGACAGAGTTGAGTCGAAAGTGGTCCGACTTATAAACTCTTCCAGGCTGACTTCAAACTTGACCTCTTTGCCTTACGCCGCAATGTAGGTTCAATTTTCCTCTCCTATAGGTATTACTTTCGTTTTTGCTGCCGAGACCTGGCTGCTTGTGTTGCCCCCACCACCAGCTAGACCATGCAATACTCGGCAAGCTGCTGTGTCACATGATTATTGTGTGGCCATCAACAACTCAAAGGTGGGCAGTTTTGATAACTGCTTCTTTCCCTTCAAGTCGGAGCTTTGGAACTCTCTACCTTCTCATGTCTTTCCCAATAACTATGACTTGGCATATTTCAAAAGACAGGTATTTCACGTCCTCAAAATTCATAAATACTTTCCCCTGTCTTTTCTTCTTCCGCTTCGTAAGTCTCTCTTTACTTCAATTAAGGCCCGGCCTTGATGTAGACTTTTGTCCGTGACTGGAGACTTAAACATCAAAAAAAAAAAAAAAAATCGTGTATCAACAAACCAGTTCAGAAACTTGTACGGCGTGAACATGTCTTCCCTTGTCCTTGTCTCGTCCAACTTGGCTGCTCTTCTTCCTCTCGTCCAGCTTGGCTGCTCGTCTTCTGATACAGTGTTTGTTGTTGGCCTCTGGACCTTCTGTAGTAAGTGGGAGACCAGACTGGCATTATGTATTCTAGTTTGGGTCATATATATATATGATGTGTAGTTCTCCTGACCTTCTCCATATCAAAGTACTTAAAGGTAATTACGATGTTGAGTAACAAGTTATTTGCATCCATAACAACGCCCTTGATACGATGTTACAGAGATAATAAGTTGGTAGTGGATCATCCCCCTGACTCATTTCCTATGGTGATTTCTGCTATCTAATTTCGTACAAGACGATAATCATATCGAGTCTGCCTTCCAGACTGCCCCACCTTCACCTTACGTTGACTACGGTCGTTGGAACACTTCCATCACGTACCTAACCATAGCTGGAACATGTCCAAGCCTCTTTCGTGCCTTCACAGACCTGAACACTCTTAACTTCCATGACCTGAGCATCATTCTCAAACATGTTCAAGTAAGATCTCATCCTACAAAAAAAGTTAGAGAGACAAACCAGGGACAAATGTGGGTCCCCATTTGTTACCATTACTTCGTCTGAGTCAGCACCTCTGAAAGGCATCCACGTAATGTGCATGTGGAACCTCCCTTCTTCGAGACCAACCCAGCCAACAGTCCTCGACGACTGCCCGACTGCAAACTGGTTGTCACGGAGTGGGTCGGCCGCCCTCAAATTCAGCCACGCTTATGCTTGAGGCTGGCACGCGGAACATCCTACAAGACTTTGATAATAACGTTGATAAAAAACAGAAAACTTCGTTCTATATCGGCACAGACACACTCATTTCTGTGTTGGTCACCCCAGGAGTACACCAGGACTACTCTCAAGATAACAGAGGGGTCAATGTTTCCCACAGGGGGGAGGTCACCTGACCTTCACCATAAAGCTACCAACGGAACCCACAGATGTTGTATGCCTAAAGATACTGCTGGGTCAGTACCACTAAAAATTAGCTTCCTTTGTTATCATCTTCGTTATTTACCTCATTTTTTACTGTATGTCAAGGAAACTATAACCTTTAAGGGTTCATGCAGGTCACAACACAATAAACATTATAAATCTGTATACACCAGCAGGATCGCTGAATATAGCAGACCTGAAAGAAAATATCCAGTCAGAGCCAACTATTACATTACAGGATTTCGAGGCCCGGCAGAGACGAATGGGAAGTCCAATCAGACATTCCTAGAGGGGCAGCAGCTGTTAACACCAATGAATTCATATGATAATGTAGCACAGTCTGTAGCAGACTACTGCGCTCCGGCGCTCATCGGTCTCCGTGAAGAGCAAATGAAAACACTGGAAGTCATCCACAATAATGCTCTAAGGACCATGCTCAGGGTACCTGTGTGGATCAGGATCTACAACCTGCAGATGGAGACTGAGCAGCCACCACCACCGACAAGGCTCAAGCAGACCACAGCCGGTCTCCTGGCAAAAATCTGCAGGTCTGACAAACAAACCTACGGCGGCAAAAAGGAAGGTCACCAGTGCTCTCCGCCTTGAGAAAAAGGTCAGAGGAGATACCTGGACAAATATAGTGACTAACGCCATGGGATACTCACGAGCAGACGCACTCGTATTACAAAATGAGGACACTTACAACAACCGAGTACATGGATCCACCACCGTGGAACTCTCCGCCAACCAAATTCGTCGTCATATAGCTTGGAGACAGCAAGTCCAACCTCCGGAAAGAAGACGACAGGAGACTAGTCATGGAAGCTATGGCCGCCTTAACACGAACTGAGGCCACTTCTTACTTCACGGATGATGGCGCTCAGTTAGACCAGGATGAGGGAAGATCTGGAGCAGCTTTCCACACCCAAGGAGAGACTCTTCTCTGGAGACTCTCGGATGGCTGCTCCACTCTACACACCGAACTAATAGCCATTTCCAAAGCCCTGAAACGTGCGGCCACAGAACACACATAATCCGTTATTATCCACACTGATTCAAAAACGGTCACTGAAGCGCTTTACTGCACTCAATCGAGGGACAACATCAACCTCATCACCTCGATCCTCGCCCAACTCCAGGACCTCCAGCGACAATATCGGCAGATCATCCCACACTGGATCCCCAGTCACGTAGGGGAGGAAGGGAACGAAGTCGCAGATGAGGCAGCCAAGGCTGCTACGCGGTTCGACACCGTGCAAGTCAAAAGTTCCAGCTAGCCTACAGGAGATCAAGTTGCACCTCAAGAGAACGACAAAACTCCATATAAAAGAACTTTCTCAAAGTTTTGCATGCCGGATCTCAGTCAGCCACGCGAGGAGAGCCACCATGCACCGATAAAGAAATTTCAAGACAGACCCTAGTCAGTCTTCATCGACTGCGACTGAGGTACAAATGCAATTGACAAATCGACAGGAATCCTGATTGAGTGTCCATACTGTCAGGAACCAGCAGCACAACCCCTTGACTGCGAGGAGACACGAAGTGTCCAGGACAATCCAGGACAAGAAGTTTCCCGGACTTTCAAGAGTAAGACCACGAATTACCAGCTGCCTAGATAACCAGATCGTCCAATCCGATTCCCCCTTCATGGTTTTTGCTAGACTGGCGAGGGCGCTCTTCCAACCGGTGTCACACTGAGGTGGCCACACGGGTGGGGGGGCCTCCTGTTGAGCCACGGTGCGGGATCTATGCACACACACAAGACACACGGTAACACTAGTCCGGTTCCCCAATCGAACACACGGAACAGGCCGCCTACGGGCATGGGGGCCGTGTCGTACTGCGGTAAAACAATCAACAAACAACAAAAAACAGGCAGTGGCACCAGCGGACAGCCCACCCGCTAGCTGACGATACATTCTAACCATCATATTCTGAGATGTCAATAGTGAGGGGAGGAACAATGTAACACGCGACCTGTAACTGCTTCAGGCAACTTATAGAAAGAGACTGACCGAGGAAAAGGCACCAGCAGGACAGGCCAACCGTCAGCTGATCCATTCTAACCGTCATTTTCTGTGATGCCATAATAGAAATATTATCTAAACGATCTATTTTGTCTCAGTATAATAATGGCTCTTTCCTTCACTTCAGTATCATTAATAATCAGAGAGAACTATTTCCTCTCGTCTTCAAGGCGTACTTATGACTGCAAAAAATTCAAATACAAGTTATTCATTTTGAAGATAACACACACACACACACACACACACACACACAACTCGTCGTCCCGGCTGCAGCAGTGACATTCAAATCCGAAACCTAGGCGCTCCTCTTTGTTTTCGTTAGTCAGGAACGGCTTTGTTAGCAGGGATCCTGTGGTGGACTCCAGCTTTGTGTAATATTATTCTTACTGCCTGGACCCCAAACCGACTTCCTGTTTTGTTTTTGAGTTCTACTGCAGTGACTTGACGCAGACGACCACTTCTCAGTAGGCTTCTTATGTCGTGCGTTTCTTCAATCCTCTTCGCCCAGTGGTAAGCTTGGTGGAATATCCTCAGACATCACTGAGAGCTTTTGATAGACTGTCGCTATTCAAGCGTGATTTCACTTCCCCGGCCGTAGTGTCGGTCCATCGCTGAACATAGCGCTTGATGACGTTATCATCAAACGAAGGTTAATGTGTTGTTATTATCTTTAATCTTTTTAATGTATATTAATGTGTATATGAGTGGATGGGCCATTCTTCGTCTGTTTCCTGGCGCTACCTCCCTGATGCGGAAACAGCAATTAAGTATAATAAATAGATATAGATACACAAAAATCTTTCGTATTCTGAAAATTAACTTATCTAGTACTTTTCCCGAATAATTACATTATATTTTAAAATGTATAATAGTGTTACGAACGACTTGGAACGAAACGAAAAATTCCGTGCCAAAAAGTTTCGATAGGGCTTAGAAAAATATCCTAATCAAAGCGTAATCGACATGCACAACTGATACATTTCTATCTTATGAATTAGATACGCTGCATCTGTGGTGACAAATCACAACACTAGTCTCATTTCGAAAGGGTATAAATATTTCAAAATCGCGGTGGAGGAGTTGCCAGATGTCGCTTTCTAAACGAAATTCACTGGAAGGTATAACAATACTTAGTATACAGTCAACTGTACATTAACACATAGTGGTAAGGATTACAACATGAACATGGAGTACTTAGGATCAAGACATGAACATAGAGTAGTAGGAATCAATATATGAAAATAGAACATTTGAGATCTAGAGGAACAAAAGATGAACAGAAACGAGTTAGGGATCACGAGCTGGACATAGAGTAGGTGGGATTAATACATGAAAATATATATAACAGTTTTGATCAAGACAGGAACAAAGAACAGTTGGGATCAAGACACAGATAGAGTAGTTGAGATCAAGATATGAACACAGAGCATTTAACTTCAAAGTCATGATCATAAAACAATTGGATTGATGCATGAACATAGAATCGTTCGTATCAAGATATGAACATATACGGTAGTTGACAAGAAGACCTGAACGTGCAACAGTTGGGATTAAATCATGTACGCAGAACAGTAATCAAGACATAATCATAGAACACGTAAGTAGCCTGCGAAACAGGTCTCAGTCTCACCAAAATAAATTTATGTTGACGCTCGGAGTGTATGCAGTAAAATCTCAAGAGTTCGAGACAAGTGTTCGAAGGAAATTATAATATGATTGACATCCGAATTTTGGTTAAAATATAAACAACATAGATTCCCTCGATGAATACGCAGTTCCAGGGTGCGCTCTGTTTAGTAGGGATAGTATAAACAAAGTAGGCGGTGGTGCCCTGCTCTTTCTTCAAGCTCATCTAAATCCCGTCGTAAAATAAGTTGTAGCCGCTGAAAATTTGTAGAAATTAAATCTACACTTCGTAAGAAATTAATAGTGGGACTAGTTTATACCCCCCCCCCCCCCCCCAACTTGCCACAGACACCAGAGGCAAACGAAAGATGTAATGATCATTTAGCATAAATTTGTGATGAGCAAGAGTTGATCACAGTAGAGTTTAACACACCTGCAGTCTCTAGAGGAGGAATCAATCCCTTTCCAGCATCTCCAGACGAGGACTCCACCTGAATTTGTTTGATAGTGACCTAATCCAATTAGTCGAGAAACCTACTCAAGGTTACGATACATCAGGTTTATTTCTAATTACATATAAGGATCTGGAATTAATTATTTACGACCACCTCCACGACAGGCATGCACCTTCCATAAGGGCAGTGACACAGGAGTGGTAGTGAACCTGCAACACGGGACGTCCACAAGAAAGACGTCTCTCACTTGCTTCGTATAACATCGTAGCATATAACATCCCATCTTCCCCCTATAACATAACAACGAATATATCTTTCTCGTCCATGATATATATACCCAGACACGTCTGGCAAATCACACACACACACAGTAGTAATACAAAAAACTATGAACAAATCCACACAACAATGGAAAATCACAACCAGTACACAAAGAAAAGAATTTTTCAACAGCTATGCACAAAACTGACGCAGTAGTCACGGAAGGGACTCGCAGCGCAAACCTTCTTGTTTGACATTAACAACAATCGGACATAAAAGTCTTATAAAGTTCAGAACAGCAGAAGCAAGAGAGACTCTAAGAAAACCCAAGAGCCTTTTCACCAAATGGAAGAAAATGACACTAAACCTGGTCCTGATACGGTCAGTGATGGCAATGTTTCCACAGCCACTCCAAACATTAAGAATCAAGCTATTCATCGTCTTCAAGCGGTTCATCTAACTCTTGGCCATCCGCTTTATGAATCGCGCCGAATATCCAGGAAACGTCATAGATCAAGAATGTACCAATTTGGTACCAGTAAACCAACTAGTACACAGACCAAGCGACACATGGAACACAAAGCTGAACAGACACTAACCAAGCGAGACATGAAGTTAGTGGATACTAACACACCAAACAACAGCAACACACACGATCATCACATAGGTTTACCCAGTAGTAGAGTATTGCAACAAAGCAAAACAAACTCACTCGTATGTCGCCGAGGACAGAATTGCGAAAGAAAGAAATAATGAGGCAAAACTGCGAAAATAAGATAAAAATAACTGAAAGAATAAAGATGGGGTAAACAAGCCAGTAAAGCAAGGATCCGGTTGGCCTCTACCACAACCCAAACCGGAAAATAAGGTAGATAAAAAAAAAAGGTATGAAATAAGGTTAAAGTAACAAAAACAATGGGATGGGGTAATCCAGCCTGCAGCATCCGGGCATGGCTTCTACCTCCCCAGCCAACACTGGGGAAAAAATATATCAATCATCATTTGATCCCCCCCCCCCCTTCCATGGAGCGACTGAGGGAGTCAGAGCCCCTGATATCGCCCACACACATCTTCAATCCTTACCTCTCGTAAGAAAATGAAACGTGGACTTCCATACGTATTTATGAAGGGACTTCTTACATTTCCACTTCGTACACTTAACTAATTCGCCGGTTGAGACCAGCGTCTCCATTCACACCATCTCTATACTCAACACGCATTCATTGCATCCAATCCCCAATCATTCTTGAGGTAGCATCATCCGGAACACCCCTAGCCTATAGATCAGCTCTGTCACTACTGCCATCGTCATCCGAAACAAACCCAGCCTAGTCAGTTCTGACACCACTCCTGACATCGGCATCCGAAACACTCCTAGCCTAGTCAGTTCTGACACCACTACTGCCATCTTCATCCGAAACAAACCCAGCCTAGTCAGTTCTGACACCACTCCTGCCATCGTCATCCGAAACAAACCCAGCCCAGTCAGTTCTGACACCACTCCTGACATCGTCATCCGAAACAAACCCAGCCTAGTCAGTTCTGACATCACTCCTGACATCGTCATCCGAAACACTCGTAGCCTAGTCAGTTCTGACACTACTGACACCATCGCCTGGAACATCCTTGACCCTAATCAGTTCTCTCACAACATCTACCCACGTCTTCCACGGTCTTCCTCTCCTCCTCCCGTACTATATCTCGTCCTGGCCAATGTATTACTTGCCACGAGCTCCACACAACAATACCATCCCAAAAGAAGACATTTATTCGTCTTTCTGTACCGCACACTGCATCCCCTTCTGTTTCACACTGCACATCCTTCTCCCAGCCTAGCTATACTACGCACGGCGGTCGTCTATCCCACTCTTACTTTTGAACTAACCAAAGGTTGAGGTTCACATCAGACTTGGTAGGACTAACACTCCTTCAGGCCGAAAGTGAACTACATACATATGATAACATAGAAAACGTGGCCTTCTAATCAGCAGTATATCTGGAACAAATTCTAAACAAAAATAGAATAAAAGATAAGAAAAATGAGGGGCGATAGTCAGCACAACAAGAACCCGGTTAGTCTTTCCAAACACAAGAAGCAGCAGCAAACACCATACTTCCACAACATTAGATTTCTGATCGCAATGAAGACCATGTAGATCCTATGACGGATGATCCGCTTGAGTCAAGGAATCTTTTAAAAAAGAACTACTTTTTCCTCTCTTCTAACCTCTAATTAGTCTAGAGCAACTCCCACTTTACCTTCCATGAATCTCTCTAGCACATGTCCCCACCCCGCCAGGCCTTCACTCATGACGTATTTCCGAAATTGATTGAGTCACCTCAACCTCGACTTATTTATACACGTCCTGTTTACAATGTCTTAGTAAGAGGCCCATCCCCAAACACCCTGCGCATCCACCACTCCCAACATACCCTGCGCAGCTATCATCCCAACACACCCTGCGCAGCCACCGCCCGACCTCCCCACAGCCTCCCGTACATACATGCACCGCCCGCCCAGCATACTTGAGGAACGACTCGAGGAGGTTTATGCACATGTCTGCATGAAGGTAGCTTGGCAGCTACGTTCTTCTGTTTCCCACTCTCTACATACGGTGGCTAAGAATTCTTTTTTTTTTTTCCATTGATTACACTGTCCAGGAGGTACACTTCGAGGTGTGCCTAAAGCCAGTTCCTCACTACCCGGTTTGCGTGGATGGCTTGCACGTAGCATAATGGAGTCAGGTGCAGGAATGTGTATGGGACGGAAGGATGGCAGGATTCTTTTTTTTTTTTTCTCCAGGAGGTTCTGATCCTGTTTATCTGAAAACCGATTCTCGATCTTGTGTGAAGTCTCCCACCCACCCAAGCTACGGTTTATGTCCATATACATTTCCCAGGAGGACGTGCTCACCCTCCCGCTCAACGCAACACTCACTCCTGCATGTGTCTCTGGAGATACCTAGTGTTGCGAGGTCTCGAGCATTGTGTTGCCCCTTGCCTCCACAGACAACACTGATTTCTTATTATCATCACCACCGTTTTCCAGTGGTCGGCGTCCACGCAACGAACTGAATTGCAAAACCCAGGCGAGCTGAAGTGAGCGTGTTCTTACGTGCCGCCAACACGGAGCTGTGGTCATTGTTCTGGGGCATCGTCTCGCGGCGAGACGGACGGAGGCGGGGCAGCTGCACATCACGTGCCACCACCGGTACTGTTGACGTCATAAGCTGATCACATGCAATGTTAGACATTTCCCCAGTTTCTTGCACCATCTTAACAAGCAGTTTGCCGGCAGGAGACAAACCCCCACCCCCCTTCCCCAACTGATCTCTCCGCCTACCGTAGCGTGATCCAAGTACAGATGGTAGGCCGACTACATCACATATGACAATGTCCGGCACCATCTTACCGGTTCCCTACACCCCCAATTACATGTGCTGTATTCAGATGGGCAGTAATCATACAGACCAGAGTACAGCTTGGACCTCTGAGGAAAACTTGTGGAAGAGGATTTTGCTCGTTAGGGTAAACAGGAGCGGACTCGGTGTCATTGCTTGGTCTGTGGTTACGATGCTCTGTGAGCTGCCAGGGTCATTCTGGTCATCATCTTTAAATATTAACACAAGCGAAACAAGTCTGAACATTCGAATCTCCGTCAGGTGTTCAAAGTAATTATCTGGCCATTATACACTCACTGTGTACTGCAGATGACACTTAAGGAACCTAATTTGGATATTGTAGGGTTTAATGACCATCAACAGCCAAAGGTCATTAAGCCAAGGTAAATGACCATACGTCATAACTACAAAGAACGAATGATCAAAAGGTGGACATTTGGTTCGCTGGTTAATTGGACTTTACACCTATGTGCTTCCAAGGATCAGTATCAACGTCAACTGATAACCACCAACTGCATTATCTTGGCACACCTTCTTCAGGTTATCATGGTAACTACCACCACACACACTTACCTCACATACTGATGTCTTGTGGACCGGGTACTCGTTTGGTAGGCTGGCTACGTGGGCTTAAGGGCTATTAACTGCCAAGACTACTAGGGTCATCAAAGTCAACAGGTAGTCACCAACAGAAATATCCTGAACACCTTCTTCAGGCGCTACTGACAACACCACAACACTTTCCCTGTGTATATGGCCCATTATGAGGGGGACTCGGGATGGCTCATGTTACACACCTCTACCAAAGATGAAATATGCTCGGAACGGCAGAACAGACGGCAAACATATGAGACCAGTTTGTAGTCAAGGAGATTAGTCTCAAAATCTGAGGAGTGTGATTGGAAATGTCAAACGCAAATGGCGCTACAGCGTCCTATCTGAGCCTGGGACAAGAGTATCATGGCACTTCAGTTCATGAGGTCGTGATGCTAAGTGTAGCTTGTAGCGATGTACAAAACCTTACCACTAACATCATACGATACAGAGGATGATCCTCCTCTGTATCTTACAGCAACATCAGCCAGACGTACGCCAGTCTTCCCCTCTTACAGAATAATGAATCGCTGCAGGAAAATAATATCCAATCGAGTGTGGTAAGCAGCGGTCCCTTTTACAAGCAGGAGCTCGGGGTCGAATCATGTTAGAGTCATGATACAGGTACTGAGGGAAAATAACACACTGTCAACTGATTGAGGAAACAGACGAGGGCTCCTGTTGTCACCCGGGATAGGCTTTGGTCACGCCTACACCACCAGATGCTTCCCCCAGCGTGCGCCAGGATGGGCAGCAGCTCAATCTTTCGATCACCCCTAAAACTTGCGGCTGATATGATCGAGTTCCAAGAAGTTCAGTGTGATCACGAAGGCTGGGGCGCGGGTATATGACTGGTGAAACATCGTGTCATCATTCTTACATAAAGGTTTAATTCTAAAGATACCGTGTTGCCACACATTATGTATTTAATAATGAACATTAAGTGATGATATTTTCACGTGTGCGCGTTTGTGCGAATATAAACAATAGCTTACTATATCTAGGCAGCCATTCGGCTGAAAATACACAGTTGAGATTTTAGTGATATTACATGACTGGGAGGTCAAAACAGTAGCTAGCTAACTATTCATACAATAGCTTAAAATCAAGGTGGGGCTGGACATTTCCACGTTTTGGCTAAGCACGTGAGTGAGGCATATCTAGGTAGTTGGGATGGCAGATATACAGTAATGTTTACAGTGTAAATATCATGGTTTATACATTATATATTTTGTTGGCCATATGTAATGACCAGTTACAGTGATACAGTAGTAGATATAACACATCTTCTTGCATAGCCATGTACTTGTTCGTGAATTGCTGATGATGTTCACAAAGGTTAAGCAGAAGACTGTTCTTACGTGTCTGTGAGATTCTGATTAGTACGAGCCGACTGCGGTGACGAACAGCGGTCAGTGGTGGTGGTGGTGGAGCGCCGTGGGGAAAGAGGTCTCCGAGACGGGGGTGTGACAGCAGTTGATTGCCAAACTGCCGTGTGAGCTGCTGGTGTTGGTCGGAGAGGAGAGGGTGGACAGGTTCAGCAAGATGAAGGCGTCTTGGTGGGTGGTGTACAAGACGGGCCCAAGTTCCCTGTGCACCCTCTTCGCTGCGAGTTATAACCAGGTTGAATTCCTTAAACATTGCATTGAAATACAGTGTGTATTTAATGGTGAACATTGCATTAAGTGATGAATATCTTCATATTCAAAGCTTTTCCTCTATTATTCTTACTGTTAGCTTGGGTTGCCCTTGAATGTGTCACGGTCAGGAACGCCGAACGATACACCACGAGATAACGGCAGAGACTTGGTCTGCATCACGTTAGCTGATACATTTTTTTTCCGCTGGTGTCCCGCACCAAGGACGCCTCCCCGGGAGCGTTTCAAGAGTCCAGACCAAGCAAAGCCACCTGGCATAACTCCGTCTTCTGATAATCTAATGCAATTGTGATTTTTCTCAACTGCTGACGTCAATCTGGTTGTATTTTTTCTCCCCCGGACAATATCCGAACAGGTTGGCTACGTCAGAGGTGTGGCGGGCCCACGACACCTCCCGGATTCTGGCGGGGAGACTCGGTGGTCGTCGCCGCCGCTCGCTGCCCGGGGAGCCACCCGCCAGGCCGGGTTGGCTCCTCCCTCCCTCCGAAGTGAATCGACTGAACTCCTGCTGGAAGAGAAGAATGGAGCTAAGTTAGCGCCGCCTCCCTGACATTATATATATATTTTTTCTTTTTCTCTAAACCTTCGCCGGGTGGACGTGCTTCAAAGTATGCCTGGCAGGTGAAAAAAGTTGTTCACACTGAGGCCGTTCACTCTGCTTCTGCACGTTGACAAGAGGGCGTTCGCTGGACCCGTCCATGGCCAGAGCAGGTGTTCACGGTTCCTCTGCATGTCCACACTGTGTCCTTCACAGAGCCACCGCGTGGTCGTCTTCAAACGCTCGTGGGCCGTCTGCCTGTTCCCTCCCAAGGAATAATGACGCAGTTTCTGAATGTTGACAGTGAAGCATTCTTGCTGCCTCTGTATGATCATCTTGGGGCGTTTACTCACCCTACACACGTTGACATTTACTGTCTCATGTTACCAGGTCACACCTAAGGGTTCATGTAGCCAACGTCTGGTCAAAATCAAGAGTTCACGTAGCCAATGTCTGGTCAAATTCAAGAGTTCACATAGCCAATGTCTGATCAAATTCAAGAGTTCACGTAGCCAATGTCTGGTCAAATTCAAGAGTTCACGTAGCCAATGTCTGGTCAAATTCAAGAGTTCACGTAGCCAATGTCTGGTCAAATTCAAGCGTTCACGTAGCCAATGTCTGGTCAAATTCAAGAGTTCACGTAGCCAATGTCTAGTCAAATTCAAGCGTTCACGTAGCCAATGTCTGGTCAAATTCAAGAGTTCACGTAGCCAATGTCTGGTCAAATTCAAGCGTTCACGTAGCTAAAGTCTGGTCAAATTCAAGCGTTCACGAAGCCCTTGCTGGTCAGAACGAAGGGTTCACGCAGCCCTTACTAGTCAGAGTGAGGGGTTCACGTAGCCCTTACCTATTCACACTTGAGACTTTGCCTCAGTCTGGTCCCACTCAAGGGTGCACGTGGCCTTCGAATGATCCCACTCAAGGGTTCACGTGGTCATCAAATGATCCCACTCAAGGGTTCACATGGTCTCTGGCTGGTCCCTCTCACGGATCTACGTAGCTTGATAATGCAGTTTACTGAGGAGTCCATTTGGCAGATCATATCATGAAGTTCCTGGTGTGTCTTGTGTTGGAAGTCGTCCGAGACCAGCGGCCAGACCACGAGGGGCGGCACAGGGGCCATTCCCCCCGCCGCACCGGAGGTATGCACCCACCCCCGGCCACATCCTCCGACGT
Source organism: Panulirus ornatus (assembly GCF_036320965.1). Classification (NCBI taxonomy): domain Eukaryota; kingdom Metazoa; phylum Arthropoda; class Malacostraca; order Decapoda; family Palinuridae; genus Panulirus; species Panulirus ornatus. Next base: position 75,532,312 of record NC_092224.1, on the reverse strand, counting down.
AAAGTAAAAAAAAAAAAGGAAAAGTGAACACCTCTAGACCCAGCCCACTACAGTTGGCAGCCCGCGAGAGGCTTGAGCTCTGACCTTTGACAACGATTTGCATTGTGGAAAAACTATAAAAATCAGTTATGTTAATATGGCAGCAGTGATGAATATCATAAGGGACGCCTCTCCTGACCTTTAGAGACCCATCATCAACATAGGCCTTGAGCTGGCAAGTGAGTGGATGACTCCCCACTGCAGCCGAGCTGCGGGACAACACGTCTGCAGGAGACCCTGGGATCCTACACCAGGTGGCCAAGCAAATATGAAGCAACAACTTTGTGTCTGTGTTGTGTAACAATTATCTGTCTTTGTCGGGCAACGACTCAAGAGAGAGAGAGAGAGAGAGAGAGAGAGAGAGAGAAAGAAATATAATTTACGTTAGAATAAAAGTGTCAACTTTGGTACAGGTGAAGTTTTGTCCAATTTTGTCGATTGAAAGCCGTCATTCCCTTAAGAAGATCTAGAAACATATAAGATGTATGTAAAACGGATTGTGATAACCTATTCCCAGTCACTGAGGCGTTACAAACTGCACCTCCGTCGTGCAGCCGTTACCTTCCTTAACCGTACCGCAGTCGCTTGGCCGCCAAGGGTGATGTGGCACTCAGTACGCAGTCACTCCACCTATTCATCTACCCCAAGGGTTGGTCAATAAAATAGGCACCAGACTTAGGCTAATGTATGTATGTATGTATGTATATATATATATATATATATATATATATATATATATATATATATATATATATATATTTTTTTTTTTTTATATATATATATATATGTCGTTAGTGACATGGCCGGCCTCAGTTGACGGTGCCGTCTCAACTAACATAAAGAACACCTAAACGTTTAAGTCTCTCCGTCATCGGGAGTTTAGTCTGAAGCGTAGCCACCTTTAAGGTCTAACTGCCCCATATACTGTAATATTCTCGATCAATTTACGCCATGGTTTCTTGTCCTGGAACATATCCAGTATGTATAACAGTAGGGTTGGAAAACACACATCGTGGAGTGTTCCCTGAACTCCAGAGATGTACACAGATGCCAGGAGATCGATTTCCTCATATGGCAACCGCTCGTCCTCTCTCCCTCCCACTGGAAGTATAAACTCAAAAGTGCAATGACCTGACAGTCTACACACGTTCAGGAGAGCCCTCATATCACACAAGTAACAGAAACCTGAATAGATATTTCAGATGATAATTATATTAGTAGAATTGTCAATCACAAGGTATAATAGGGTTTTCAATAACGAGAGATTCAATAGGCAGTCGATTCCATGTTTGCAAAATAGCCTATATGTAACGTGGTGACGTAAAACTGATATCAACGTGTCCGACTATAATAATCTTTGAAGTAGTATACAAACCCCTAAAAGTTATATAAAAAAAAAAGTGATATTACCTTACGTACGAAAGTACTGAAACAAGAGCCAACAAAGAGCAGTTTCAATAATTTTCAGTATTCAGTTAACTGATACAAGAAAGAAAAGTTTCGAATGACAGGAAATTTGCAATATTACACCAATTCACTAAAAAGGAGATAGCAAATGTGCGTCAAATCATTAATTCATTAGTCTACCTTTGAAGTATAATTCTGGAAACAATAATCAGGGACAAAATTCTTACCTGTAAATTTGATAGTAAAGTGATAACTGGCATTCAACTCTAAGAGAGTTCTTTAGTCATATGTTAAAGAACTAGGATAAAAAAAATATATATATTCTCAGACGCTATATACACACTCCTCCAAAGAAAAACTTATGGTATTGCACTATACATATGGAAAATCAAATCACAAGTCATACGAAATCAAACATGTGCCTGGACAGCAGACTGGTTTACTCGACTTTGCATGAGAAGCAGTGTACCATTATGATAAGACATACGTCCCATTTTTCCTGTTATCTTTATCAATCATGTAGACACAGGATTCCCTAGTAATACATGAAAAATCGCTGATGACGCGGAATTCGTAGATAATGCCGAAAGAAAGACTGTAGCATGATTTACAGGGATTAAAAGCAAGCCGATGCACAGGTGGAAGACATGGGAATGAACATCACTGCAGACTACAGCATAGTCTAGACTCGAGCCAGTCAACCTCTGTGGGCACGAGGGAGCCAAGGTCGTAAACTTACTGCATCAGTTTACACACAGCGAGATGTGTCTGTGGACAGCCTTCACCTGAACGATTTAGGCGTGGTCCAATTCAGCAGGTTTCTCGGCGAGTCTGCTGGTGCATTTCATCAAAACAAATCTTGCCCTTTGTGCAGCAAGCTCCACTCCTACCGTAAGTACTTCCACTAATTTCTCAGGTATTAATTAGTATTTTTTTTCATAAATGTGCACAGGGCATAAAACAACTTATCAATCAGAGACAACTGCATAAGAAAGTTGTCATATAACTGGTATTTCTTATGTTGATTACATATTAAAGCAAAGTATTTCCTTACCAAATATAGGGTACACTTCATCCAACAGTGGCAGAGGAAACAAAGGAGGCGGTGGTGTCTTACTGTTAAATCTGGACTGAGAGATGGCGTGGCTATTGAAAGTATCACTTCCATTTTTGTGGAAACCCTTCCCATGCAGGGCACGGCTCTCATAAGGTATGCTTAATCCGTGCGAGACAAACGTTTTGTTTTTACATAATTCTTGGTCATAATTTGCTTGCCATAGTAACCACAATTGTTGGCCTGTCACTAAGTTTTATTTCATCTACAGTTAACGACAGAAAGGCTACATCAAAGTTGGAATAGATCACATGTGAAGTGCTACCGAGAGTTTTATAACCTAGCTAAAAACGCAAAATGTGACACAGTGAAACATCACATGGTATCTCTGAATATTTACCGCGTCAGAGTTTGTGCCTGTCCCCTCCACAACCACTGTGTAGCGTAGTCGTCTGGAGTAATTTTCATATTCCTGAGAGCACACATGTGGCATGTGGGTTGCTCTAAACCTGGGATGTTCAGCAGTGGATGGAATGCAAACAACTGTCCAGTACCGCCATCCTCTGCCTCACATGGGCTGAGTTGTTAAGATGCATTTCACTTTTCATAATGATTCTGGCAAAATTCGAATTTCCATTCATCGCTTTTATCCCACCCGTGGCTTCATATGGGTAATCTTTTTATGAGAAAAAGTTGGATTAATTCACCCCCACCAAGCTGGCTGTGTGATCACTAAACAATGTCCAGTTAGCAGAAATTATTCTGCTGCAGTATGAGTCAGACACTGTAGTCAGATAACACTAACAACATTAGCTATGTCTGAAGAAATAGGCGATGGGAAATAGAAGAATGGTTGGCAAGATGCAACGTTTATCCAATAACTGCAACTGACGTCAATATATGAGGGGCTAACTATAAATGATGGTGAGGCAGGTAATGACAGAAACATCGAACACTAATACAGCAGGACACAGGGTAATACACACTACTGGGGATGATGGGGAAACAACGCTTGGGGGTTACATGGAAAAATAGACGTGTACAGCTTACCACACCTCGATACAAGCCACCGCAGTTGAGCTGACTACCCCACGCTAACTCACACGGATGAACCACCCTACAATTTCACAAATTTGGATTCGGGAGGTCGGAAATATGAAGACCTGACAGGCAATAATGACCACTGGAGTAAGACTGCACCAGAAGGGTCATATGTTGACAGGTGATGATGACTACCGCCACGGCAGCCATGTCTTATAGCAAGAAGCATGGCACCTGACCTTCCAGTGAGACTGGTCACGTCAGGACTGTATCTATGGCCCTCATGCCTGTCTTACCGGACACCCTTATGTGGGCTTTTCTCAAGGAGGCCTTGAGTTCAAGCGCCTGGGATGATTGCTTCTGGTGAACCCAAGGAGGGAGCTGTGTGTGGCACATGTCTCTCTCTTTTGGGATTCATAGTCAGGGAAGCCGTGGTGATTTAGGCATGTCAATCACAGAATGGGAGTAAGAAGATGGGTGAGGTTCAGGGATTAATATTTGTGTCTGACCCAATGGGCTGCCGGCCGCATGACATTAACATGCCAGGAGTGAAATGTGAAGAATCTCTTTCTAGAAACCTCGGACATGAACTCCAGCTAACATTTCTTGGTAGTTCCTTAATAAGATTCGTTGAGAAACTTGTCCTTGATATGAATATGATCGACAAACTCCTTACTGAAAACGAAGATCTTGTCAACACCATCGAGGCTAGAGAAGAATTTGTTAACAGAAAACTACGACTGAGGTGGCTTTTAATACTGCTTGTAAATCTGGTTACTACAACAGTCGTGATAAATGCCCGATTATAGACTTACAGATCATAACAATCTCTAACACTACTCTCAACAAAAAAATTTTGAAATGACACTCAAAATGAAAATATATGGCCTTAGCTTGGAAAAGATTCAATATAATATTTGAAGAAGCATTCAACAGAATATCTGAAGAAGCAAAGGTTACATATGTGTCAATTTGTAGCATACGACCTTCCTATAAAACTGAGCCATAAAGGTGGAACACTGGAACAAAAAACTGCCTAATGTCCAAGAAAATAGCACACAATAAACTGACGGAAAGCAATAACCAACATGACAAAAAAATAACCATGACAAAAAATAATGTGACCGCACTGGAAAACAAGGAAACTTTATGTCAAAGTAAACATCAATACGATTTGTATACCGCTGAAACCAGCAAAGCAAACCCAAAAGAAGTTTATATATACCTGTATGTAAGAATGCCAAGAGATGTTATCACCTCGCCAAAGGTCCATTATTGACAGAAAATGGCAACCTGGTTCAAGAAACTGAAGCTATCTCTAGTTCCATACCCAGTCCCACTGCTTGAGGACATTTTGCATCATACTGACATACGCAATGAAGAAGACCTGAAGCATTAAAGATATCAAAAAATCAATACGTCTGTGGGTTAGGAGATAAATCTACAACAGAAATTGGACATCTAGAAGTACAGTTCTTGACAGGCAAACTGATAGACTGGGCTCACATCAGGCAAATGAGTTTTGTATCGATATGTTAAGCAACGGAAGTAATACCGAAAAGTCAAGCTACTGGCGTTCCTTTGAGCTACATAACGTAATATAAGAAGACTTCGGTGTATATAAAAAGAGAAGAAAAGGCGAATAAAATTCTATGCTTCATAAGTAAGTATGGCATTAAGAGTCATGCTTAAGAATCTGATGCTCACTCCGTATTTTCTATGGCATCTGAGACGGCGGCACGGTCACAGAATGGTCTAATTAGGGCTGTCTATATATGATACAAATATACATACACACACACTCACACACACACACGAATATAGATAGTGCAATGAAAACCCACTTTCATGGAACACACAATGCCCTCTGACAGCAAGTATTCGAATCCTCTGAGATTTAAGAAAAAGTTTCAGTATCATTTCGACATTATAATTCATAACTTCTTCATGTTATATGGAGATACGATGACCAGAAATAATCTACGATCTATTACTTACACCATGAAGACTTGTAATCTTACTGTACCTTATTCTACCATATACTGAGTCTTAATGCAGCACATCCATCATCATACAGTCACTGTATCTTACCCCCGTCATTCTGCTTTACTGTAATTTACACATTACGTCATACAGTCCTATAGTACCTTTACCCATTGCGTCATGAATAAATAAATAATTTTTTTTGAGGAATACTGTTATCAGAATTTTGGCCATCCACTGAATGAAGAATTATGAAGATATTTGTACTATTAGTAGTCTCTACTTACCATATACCGCTGAAAAAAAGGGCATACCGAGCATATTGACCTAAAAAGTGGCCGGAACTCCCCAGGTCAAACAAAACCAGTGACCAGTTCACATATTATCCAAACATGTTAATGAATAAGTAATCGGAGTGTGCATTTGCACCTTAACCGGTCAGACAAGACGGTGGGCCAACACTTATACCCCTACTGACAGTTCGTCCCTTACCTTAGATTAGGTTAAATTATTTCCGTTTCATCATCTTATGTTTGATCTGATTTGGTTTGGTACTGTTCGTTAAGGTTAGGTTAGGATTAGTTTGGTTTAGTTAGGATACGCTAAGATAAGCTAGGTTTAGTTAAGTTAGGACTAGTTTGGTTTCGTTAGGTTAAGTTTATTTTGGTTGGGTGGTTAGGTTAGGATCAGTCTGCTTTGGTCTGATTTGATTTGGTAGCTATAGTTTATTATGGTTATATGAGGATCGGTTTCTTTTGATGGTCAGGTTTGCTTAGGTTAGGTAAGGTTAGATTGGGTATGATTTGATTTGATCTGGTAGGTATGGTTCGGTTACGAATGGTTTAGTTTGGCTGAATTAGGCTTGGTTTGATTTGGTTAGGTATGGTTCGGTATGGTTAGTTTAGGACTGGTTTGGTTTGGTTAGGTATGGTTGGGTTAGGATCGGCTAAATTTGGGTAAGTAGACTAGGTTATGTTATTTGGTTTGGTTAGGTATGGTTAGATTACTACTGGTCTGGTTAAGTATAGTTCGCTATGGTTACGTCAGAATCAGTTTGTCTTGAGTTAGGTTTGGTTATGCTAGGTTTGGTTTGATTTGGTTGGGTTAAGTATGGTGCGGTATGGTTAGGTTAGGATTGGTTTGGTTTGGTTGTAAGGTTTAGTTAGGATCAGTTTGGTTTGGTTATGTTAGGTTTAGTTAGGTTCAGTTTGGTCTGGTTAAGTTTGGTTTAGTTAGGTTTGGTTTGCTTAAGTATGGTTCGGTATGATTAGATTAGGTTTGGTTTGGTTAGGTATGGTTCAGTTCGGTTTGGCTAAGTTAGGTTAGGTTTTGTTAGATTAAGATCAGTTTGGTTAGGTTAGGTTTGATGTGGTTCGGATGTGTTTACCATTCAGTCAGCTAAAGGCCACTTAACGTAAGTAAGTGTAGTTTTTGCATGATGTCTTGGTTTTACATTTTATCAGTACGATTTGACTTTCCACCCTCAGTGGCAGTCTAAAGAGAAAAATGAGTTACAACTAAATACTATATTGTACCGAAAAACAATGGAAACATACTCAAGTACCGGACTTAGTAATTAGCTCTATGACTTGTGAGGTGGGTATACCACGGCCAGTATCTGCGTCGCCTGCCTGGTGAGGTGCAATCACACACAACCACAAGTAATTGTGTACTTACCTTCCGCCGCCCGACAGGTGTACGCTTGGGACAGCCGTCAGTCATAGTGACGAGGCTTCAGGAAACCAATCACTTTTACATTTTTTTCTCTTCAACCATACGATATTCATCATCTATGTAGCTGAAGGCTGCTAGATTGTGTTTATGTCATTTACCATCACTATATATCGGTACCAAATTATTTTCAACATGTTTACCAGTCATTTTGTTCACCATGCATTGATATTTCATGGTCCTGCTCACGTTTCATATGTATCAATATTTCCAACTTACTTTTCACAAATCACAGTTATTGCATTATTTTCATGGTATTCACAATTCACTACACACGCAATATTTGCACCATATCTATTCACCAATCACTATAGTTTTGCAATATTCTCACCATAATGTTCATCGTTCACGAGTTATGCAATATTTCATCATACTGATCGTCATTCACTTACACAACATCATCACCAATCATTAGTTGCAATATTTGCACCATGTTGTTCATCATCACGACAGTGTGTAATATTTTCTAAAGCTGATCACCAGCAACAGTTCGCCATTTGCTATACGTAGTAATATTTCCACCATATTGCTTACCAATCCCGGCATATTGTTCACCAGTTTCATACATTCTTGCAAGATGCTGGTCTTTATTCTCAAAAACCAGATCACAACCCAGCGTTTGGTGAATGAGTGCTCATGATAAACAAACTCTGGTCCGGCGGCCATTTTGAAGACGTCTGAAATCACGTTGTACTTAATATTTTTTATCATTTCCACTCCAAATTAAGTGACTTCACAAGCACAAATTATTCACTACGTCATTTTTTCAAAACAATTCTGTACCACCTCAAACTTATCTAATTTCATCGTATTCTATTTTCTTGTTGACAACGAATGACATTTTGCTTACAACCACGATGGATCAGTCAAGTGTTACTTACAACTTACAGGAATCCGAGTAAATAACGTATTTACGGTATTGTCAATGTTATCTTGGAGTTCGCTTTGCGCGAGGTACAGAAGTACTGTATCACGTACCAGATGGACTGAACAAACGTCTTACATGCCATCAGCTCAGGGCAGAACTAAGAGGTTTGACCTATACGTTTCAGCGGCGGACAAACGCTGTTTTTCGCAAATATCTCGTAAACGATTCGTTGTATCATTATGATATTTCAGCACACTATCTTTAACACCCGGGCTAAATGTATGGCTGACATACCACATTGCTATATGTGTTAAGTGAGGAGTTTACTCGTGAAAAAAAAAAAAAAAAACAAAGCCGAGTAGTCATATTGACGCTTTCGAAGGAAAGTGTGGACCCCCAGGATCATCCCGATCCCCCCCCCCCCCCATCTCGCCTTCGTTATCCCTCTTCTCCCCCTAACTCCTCATCACCCATCCTCGTGTCCCTCCCTATTTTCCTACAACTTTAGTATACAATTATGATAGAATGTTATGTAGTGTATATGTATAGGTATGATTATCAACTAACAGTATGGTACAATTCCATAGACGCAAGACGTATTTCACGTTGATAATTACTGTACAACATATTTATTTACATGTAGTATGTAGAAAGTCGATTTTACAGTCCTTATGGTCAACCAAGTGAACACGATGTACTGCCATTACCTATGGTCTGGAACTTCTAGGAAATGTTATTGCTGTTATTAGTACATGCTCTGTACCTACCCATCATAAACTATTAACCTAGTCCAGTTAATATACTGTCAGCTTGTTGAGTGGTCTCTTTCATATTTATATTATCATGAAATTATAATCTGCATATATTCTCTCTCTCTCTCTCTCTCTCTCTCTCTCTCTCTCTATATATATATATATATATATATATATATATATATATTTTTTTTTTTTTTTTTGCTTTGTCGCTGTCTCCCGCGTTTGCGAGGAAGCGCAAGGAAACAGACGAAAGAAATGGCCCAACCCACCCCCATACACATGTATATACATACGTCCACACACGCAAATATACATACCTACACAGCTTTCCATGGTTTACCCCAGTCGATTCACATGCCTTGATTCACTCCACTGACAGCACGTCAACCCCGGTATACCACATCGCTCCAATTCACTCTATTCCTTGCCCTCCTTTCACCCTCCTGCATGTTCAGGCCCCGATCACACAAAATCTTTTTCACTCCATCTTTCCACCTCCAATTTGGTCTCCCTCTTCTCCTCGTTCCCTCCACCTCCGACACATATATTCTCTTGGTCAATCTTTCCTCACTCATTCTCTCCATGTGCCCGAACCATTTCAAAACACCCTCTTCTGCTCTCTCAACCACGCTCTTTTTATTTCCACACATCTCTCTTACCCTTACGTTACTTACTCGATCAAACCACCTCACAACACACATTGTCCTCAAACATCTCATTTCCAGCACATCCATCCCTCCTGCGCACAACTCTATCCATAGCCCACGCCTCGCAACCATACAACATTGTTGGAACCACTATTCCTTCAAACATACCCATTTTTGCTTTCCGAGATAATGTTCTCGACTTCCACACATTCTTCAACGCTCCCAGAATTTTCGCCCCCTCCCCCACCCTATGATTCACTTCCGCTTCCATGGTTCCATCCGCTGCCAAATCCACTCCCAGATATCTAAAACACTTCACTTCCTCCAGTTTTTCTCCATTCAAACTTACCTCCCAACTGACTTGACCCTCAACCCTACTGTACCTAATAACCTTGCTCTTATTCACATTTACTCTCAGCTGTCTTCTTTCACACACTTTACCAAACTCAGTCACCAGCTTCTGCAGTTTCTCACATGAATCAGCCACCAGCGCTGTATCATCAGCGAACAGCAACTGACTCACTTCCCAAGCTCTCATCCACAACAGACTGCATACTTGCCCCTCTTTCCAAAACTCTTGCATTCGCCTCCCTAACAACCCAATCCATAAACAAATTAAACAGCCATGGAGACATCACACACCCCTGCCGCAAACCTACATTCACTGAGAACCAATCACTTTCCTCTCTTCCTACACTTACACATGCCTTACATCCTCGATAAAGACTTTTCACTGCTTCTGATAACTTGCCTCCCACACCATATATTCTTAATACCTTCCACAGAGCATCTCTATCAGCTCTGTTATATGCCTTCTCCAGATCCATAAATGCTTCATACAAATCCATTTGCCTTTCTAAGTATTTCTCACACACATTCTTCAAAGCAAACACCTGATCCACACATCCTCTACCACCTCTGAAACCACACTGCTCTTCCCCAATCTGATGCTCTGTACGTGCCTTCACCCTCTCAATCAATACCCTCCCATATAATTTCCCAGGAGTACTCAACAAACTTATACCTCTGTAATTTGAGCACTTACTTTTATCCCCTTTGCCTTTGTACAATGGCCCTATGCAAGCATTCCGCCAATCCTCAGGCACCTCACCATGAGTCATACATACAGTGAATAACCTTACCAACCAGTCAACAATAAATTCCACTGCAATACCATCCAAACCCGCTGCCTTGCCGGCTTTCATCTTCCGCAAAGCTTTTACTACCTCTTCTCTGTTTCTCCGATCATTTTCTCTAACCCTCTCACTTTGCACACCACCTCGACCAAAACACCCTATATATGCCACTCTATCATCAAACACATTCAACAAACCTTCAAAATACTCCATCTCCTTCTCACATCACCACTACTTGTTATCACCTCCCCATTAGCCCCCTTCACTGAAGTTCCCATTTGTTCCCTCGTCTTACGCACTTTATTTACTTCCATCCAAAACATCTTTTCATTCTCCCTAAAATTTAATGATACTCTCTCACCCCAACTCTCATTTGCCCTCTTTTTCACCTCTTGCACCTTTCTCTTGACCTCCTGCCTCTTTCTTTTAAACATCTCCCACTATATATATATATATATATATATATATATATATATATATATATATATATATATATATATATATATATATATATTACTGTAGGAATAAAATGTTGACAACATGAGAAAACCAAATTTATTCGTAATCACTATCAAAGAAAACGTCATCGTCTCCATTATCACTAGTGATGTTAATGATAACGGGTTCGACTCCCTCGTGTATGTTGTCAGTCCTCCAGTATTCTTCTTCATATTTACGGGAGTGCTGAACAGCTTCCGCCCACACGTCCTTGTGTACCAATTGCCTGGCTTCTTCCAACCGTGCCTAAATTTAGGTCCGTCCGGATGAACCGCTGGAGTGTGTGGAGCGCACATGACGCTTCATAAATCCCCATATTTGCTCGATGGCGTTAAGCTCGGGTTGGCCAGGTGGCAACCGTATGACCTCGTGGCCCCACATACTGATGGTGTTGTCGATCTTGTACTGGGGCTGTGGACGGTTCTACTGGCAGAGGACCAGCAGCTCAGGGCGAGTGGCAGCAGGTGGGATGGAAATCTTGCGCTGCTCCAGCCACCTGATAAGGTCCGCCTTCCTTGTGGCTGTGGTAGGGCATCGACTCTCCTCCGTCAGCTGGCTGTGGTATGGTGCATTGTCTAGCACAAGTACCGACGGCTCTGGCAGTGACGGAAGGAGCTGCGTTCTTAGCCATCGCAGGAACAGTTCGGCATTCATTTCTCCATGAGAATCACCCTCGTTGGTCTTGCCTGGGTAGCACAGGTATGAGCCGTCAACAAAGCCTTCGTCCGTGTCACCTGCGACCACTACAAATCGCTCCCCTTCACCAAGCGGTACCTGACGACTCTACGTGGTGTTGCTTGGAGCCTGTGTGGTATCTACTTGTGGATGTGGCGCCGTCTTGCACCGACAGTAAAGTTATCACAAACAGCCGATGTAGGTGGTGGTGGTGCCGGTGTGGAAGGGGAGGAGGCTGTGGTGGTGGTGTTGACTATGTCCCTCACTCTTGACACAGTCATGCCCACGATGTGCACAACTCGCTCGTAAGCCCTGTGTGCATAAAAATCAATGTTATGTTACACATTTCGTCTCACCTCATTATGATAATTAATATGACTGCGACACAATACAGTCTGCTTTACCTTCATATTTCATATGTATATAAATGTAATTATGTTCGAACTAGAATATATATTGTCTACGCACCTATGTACGTTCTACCGCGGGTGCATTCACGTTTGTACACCGTGACAAGACGAAGAACAAACGCTGTCCTGCATCCACGGGGGCAAAAGGACAACATTGTTGCTGATGATGACCGCGCCTCGGCAGTCGCTAGAGTTGTAGCCTCGGGATGGTGGTATCCCATGCCTCAGAGAGGGGGAGGGGATATGGGGGACTGTGGATATTATATTAAGGCATATATTTATTATTCAAAAACGTAAAGAACATATGAAGTACCCATAAACGATTTTCATTTGGTTGTCCAGAACCAACACTGACTTCACTCATCTGGTCGCCGTCGACACGTCGGTTATTAACAACGAGATTACCTGTTGCTTTTATGGTCGTTTGACGCAATCTGGTTTTCACTTCCACACACAATAACTGTATTACATATTATTACTAATGTATGATACGTATATACATACTGTCGTACCTACTATTATGTACGTAATTAGAATACGACAAAATTGAATATAGTCAGTGGATGGTGTAAATATGGGGGTGAAGACGGAAATGGGGAGGGAGATACTGCGATATTGGGGTAGGGGCGGTGGGGGGGGAGTGGTCTGGGGAGTGGTCGAGGTGGTGAGGGAGTGTTAGACGAGTACCCCACACTCGTCCGATTCTCTATAACGCCTTCGATATGATTTAATATCAGTAAACTCCTCACATAGCATCTACAGCAATGTGGTATCAGAGCCATAAATTAGGCCCGGGTGTTAAGGATAGTGTGCTGAAATATCATAGTGATACAACCATTCGTTTAGCAGAAAATTTGTGAAAACCAGCGTTTGTCCGCCGCTGAAACGTATTTCGTTGGTCAAGTCAAACGACGAGACAACCACTTTGTTTTTCGTTTATAGTCGTTGGTCATGACGCAATTTTGTCTGACTCCGTCCACCAACCGGGGCAAGACCCTCAGTTTTGCCTTGACCTAGATGGCAATAAGAGGTACATGCAGTCCTGCTGGTGTGTGCTATAGTACTTCTGTACCTGGTGACAAAGTGAAGTAAATCTAATTATAAGATAAACTGACGTCAATATGATCATGTTATTAACTAGTATTCCTGTACACTGACGCTCCGCTTGACTGATCCGGCGTGATGATATACGTGATGAAAAATCGTGGGAAAATCATAGTTTAACTAATATAGTGTCAACATGAAGCTGGGTGATATGATGAAAATTTGATATGACTGAGGCGATACGAATATATATATATATATATATATATATATATATATATATATATATATATATATATATATATATATATATATATGCAATGAATAATGTGTGTTTGTGAGGTCATTTGACCGGGTTAAGGAAATGGTAAACGAATATTCCTGGCTGCCAGTCCAGATCTGGATACTCTGTTCTAAAGTGTTACTCGTCCACACCAAAAACAGTTGTGACTCGGAATTTGAGGCGCTAGAAATATAAAACATGGTGAAACATTACTACAGTGATTGGTGATGAGGGTGGTGAAATTTTGCTACATAGTGATCAGTGATGAATGTGGTGAAATATTTCAATATATTGGTTGTTGGTAAAAATGGTGAAATATTGCTACGAAGTGTTTGGTGATGAGTATGGTGAATAATGGTGAAATATTGCCACATAGTGATTGGTGATAGGTATGGTGAAATATTGCTACGTGGTGATATGTTGAAATATTGTGACATAGCGATTGGTGATAAGTATGGTGAAATATTGTTAGATAGTGACTGATAAACTGTTCTTTTTAGAATATTGCAACGTTCTGTAGTTATCATGAGAAAATATATGATTTGAAAGATTACAAAATAGTGATGGTAAATGGCTTGAATATAGTATGGCCTTTAAACACATACAGTACGTGGACATAGTGTGATTTTATAGAAAATTTGTAAAAGTGAATCAGTAAGCATCGTCACTCGCGACTGATGATAGAGTACAGAACAAATATCTTAGGAAAATGAAAAATGGCGTAAAATCTGATGCCGGGCCGACCCTGACCTCCGTGTGTATTGCCGTAGCATTTACATCATCGCGACGGAAGTAGCAGTGTGTGGGGAGTAGCAAACCCACGCAACACGCGACATTCTGGTGTTGACCTGACCTCGGGTCATAATGACTTGCTCCTTCCTACACTCGAGAGTAAGTATAGAGATTATTTGACTTTTTATTTTTATTGGTTTACTGAAGGAAATCAATATCTTACACACAATATGTTTTGAATATTCTTTTTCTTGTAAATATAAGGAATCTATCTAAAATTTTGCAAAAAAAATATATAATTTTGTATTTGCTTAGATAATTTCAGTTTTACAGCTGTAGCTATTTTGTTAAAGGAATCCTCCGTTAATGATTTTTGTTGTTGGAGCGGCGGATTGTTCTAAGTAATCAATCAGTCAACCAAATCTGGAGCTAGAACTAGGACATAATGAAAAAGGAATCGTATTACCGGGGCTTGGAACAGCAGAGGAAAAAAAATCAATTCCATATTCAGTAAACCACTGGTGCTCTTACACACCCACCCTACCCTTATGTGGGCTTTGTCTATAGGGGGCAACAGACATTCAATATACAGTTATATGATATTCAATATACATTTTAAGTAAAAGTCTAGTCTTATTTCCTTTCAGTAGAGGAACTAGGAACTAGGTCAGTGGCCAACTTTTATCATTATTATTAAGTCATTATTAATCAAAGTAATTTCATAATGCATCCTCAAGAAAAAATATGAAGTCTCGTATCTAAACGTTAGTATAACAAAATGTGATGATGGTGCTTGGGTCGGCTATATATGTAAACTCTTCTTATGTCCATAATCCACATTGAACGACACCAAAAATTCCGTACGTTAATGTAATTTACTTGTAACAATTTTGATAAAGGCCGACAATTATGATTAACTTACGTTCCGCCGAAATCAGAATGTTTGGTTATTTTTGGTATGTTTCATCGTGACATGAACATGTACACTGAGGTAAAATTCACGTGAATTTATTGAAACAATTGATTATTCTCATATAAATGACGCAGTTTGACTGCGTCATTTATATGAGAAATATTATATGAGAAATATTTCTGAACTTTAACACCTGTGTGTTAGGATTAACTTGTTAGCATAAGTAGCAAATATTACGGGCTCCACGCTCTTTGGGGTCCGTCATCCATAGGTTTCGGTGCATTATAAATGACAGCTAGAGACTGAGTGTGAACGAATGTGGCCTTTGTTGTCTTTTCCTAGTGCAACCTCGCGCCCTTGCTTGAGGAGGGGGTTGTCATTTCATGCGTGGCGAGGTGGCGAAGGAATGAATAAGGGCAGACAAGTAAAAAAAATCAGTATTCCAGTGAGTTTATTGGAGGAAAATTATTTTTCACAAAACGCTCAAAACAGTGGCTAGGACTGAGTAAGTGCTGGCGAATAAACAGAACTCAGACTTACCTCTCCTAAGTTTTTTTTTTTTCTGCTGCATTGACTGGTCGTACTTATTTTTGGGGCAAGTTAGGTATGGTTAGTGGGATTAGATTGGTCTGCCAGCACTTAGTCGTACTCTAAATGTTTCCCTAAACATCAATATTCAGTCAGGAAAACTATATGAAACCGTTGGATCTCGAGGGAGTGCAGTATGTACACCGCGCACGGGATGCTGGTAAGATGAGGACGCTCGTCTTGTTGTCGAGCTGTGTGGGTGCATTGCAGGACAAGTCGCTTACTCCTAACAATTTGGTTGCAGCTGTTATATAGGATGTTAGTGATAGATGATGGAGCTAGTTTTATCACGTTGTTAGGTAAGTCAGCTTAGGGGCCTAGAAAAGAAATCTTGTAACATGGCAACTGTTACCAGGGGGCCAGTGTAAGTAGCCTAGCTATTGAAGGTCTGGCACAGTGGCGAGATTGATGTATTTATTCTTCACAGTTCGGTGCGGATTTTAACGTATATGATGCTATACTATTTTTTTTTCTTTTCTTCTTAAGCCACGTTATCTGTGATTTCAGTTATCGCCCAGATAGGCCTTGTTTTACAATCATTGGTATAGTGCAGGTATATTGATCCTTAACAATCGGTCACTCTGCCCTTTTGTGCAGTGTGTGTATTTGAGGTTATTTATCTGCATTCATCTGGTAAGCTTGACTTGGATTGCCTACAGTTGTCATGGTGATGGCAATGCATGTGGTTGTCATGATGATATTAATAATGAACGGTTTACTTGAAGTTAAGCAGCCATTCGGCTAAAAATACACAGTCGAGATATTACAGAACTGGGGGGGGGGGGGTCATTTAGTAACTAGTTAACTAATCATAAAAGAGCCAAAGATGAAGCTGTATATTACTAGACTGAATAAGCACATGAGTGAGGGTTTCCTTCATTTTGAAATGGCAGTAGTTTCAGACGGTGGAGTCGCTCATCACAGGAATACTGTCTGAGGCTGGGAACTATTTTGTTGGCTCCTCCCTGCACTCCCTTCACATGCTGAATATCTTTAGTGAGACATGGGTTCCACACCTGGACACGATACTCCACGTGTGCTCTCATATAGGTTTTTATACTTTTATACAGGGTCATAAATAGTTTAAAGATTATATATGCAAGAGATTTCCTGATGTCTGAAGACACTTATGGCCTTTAGTTGCAGCTTTTGCACACTGTAGACTTAGTTCCAGGTCATTCCTGTTCCACAAGCCCAAGTCTTTCTCTTCTCTTATTTCCTTTGATATATGTAATGTTCCATCGTGACTGGCAAGTCATCGTTTACTCGTAAATGTCATTACCATTTCTCATGTGCATCCTCTTGCACTACTCAGCATCACATGCCAGGAGCCACTCACCAGACCACGTACCTGGGATTTTCAGATCATTTTGAGTTAAGTCTTTCACCTGACTCCCCGTGACGCTGGTGAATAGCTTGGTGTCGCCAGGAAACAGTTTAATGTCACTAGTGATGTTTCCTGGGAGATCACTGACGTAAATGATGTACCTGGGAGAGACAAAGACAAAGTCGTGTGGGACACCACTGCTGACTGTGACCCACACAGAGCAGCCGTCCCCAAGACAAGATTTTCATTCGTTGTAGATGAATCTGCTGTGGTTTGTGAGATGAATCTGCTGTGGTTTGTGAGATGAATCTCCTGTGGTATGTGAGCTGCCTTTTTCTCTAAGAACTTCTTACTCCAACTTTCCAGTCGTTCTCAACGAACCAGCAATAGGTTCTTCGCATCCAGATTCGACTGTTACAAAAAAAGTTGCAGACCGCGTTCAACAGACTCGTGTTTGGCAACAGTGTAAGACGGTGCTCTCGGGGTAGAGCCGCCTGTATAAAGTAATGGACAGTAATGGGAGTGAGTCTCCTCCTAATGTCGCTGTTGTGATTCTCGATGAAGCCACTGTTGTAGGGATGAGAAAACTTTGCGAACATTCTGCCAGCCTTGAGGAGTATTAACACAACACATTGAGGCACTGTGTCGTCAGGTTGTTTATGTCTCGTTTAGACGATGGACAGAGCCAAACCTTCCCCAGCCACCTGGTGACTGGGATCGGCTGGTGACCAGAGGTGGACAGGCTGGTGATGAGTGTAGTGAGCGTGTACATTTTGGGTGAAGGAAGAGTTGTGGAGGAACAGGTAAAAGTTTCCGGCCTGACGTCAGACGCTGTGGGTTCTGTACATGTCCTGGGAACTGCAGTGGACAAGGAAGATAATCCTGTTCACGTGACTTCATGTTTTTGTTTGACCTGTCTTGTGGTATGATGCTGGTTGACCTGTGGAGCTGATTGGGGTCAACTGTGCTGATCTAGGACGAACATAATCCCACATGTTGTGTTGACCAAAGTACTCATGGACTTTGGTTCATTGATATTTGAATGAAATCTTTCCCTCGCTTGATTCATTCGTCTGAGAAACATGTAACTATATCACCAACTTTCTTTTCCTGCACATTAACTCTATATATAACCTTTTGATCGCGGTGACTTGATGTAAAAACAAGAGAATCATTTTTCTTTAAATTAAATAATGTTAAACATGCAGCATCTCCGGTTTGAATTCATACAGTACACACACACACACACACACACACACACACACACACACACACACACACACACACACGCGTTACGTAATGGGTCGTCTGTACTAGTTTATGTCGTGTTGTGCTCACAACAATGTGGTGTGCTCCTGCGGACTGTATGTAGAGCCGTTCACCGTGTCAGGCATTACTGTATAGGTTTCCTTCGTCACCATCTGTACAATTCTTCATCTGGTCAAGTTGCTGTGGTTAGCAGGCAGATGGTATGAGTCGCCTCACTTACAAGATCTAATTTAGCTATAAGTAACTGTCTGACCTTATACCAACAGACACTACTTCACATATCAGATTTAGTCTGTTGTATTTGTTTCTGCGTATGTTATACTGGCTCTGAAACACTTTTGTACTTGCAGGAATATACTTTTATGGTTGCATGAAAATATTTTTGTTGTTGTTAATAGGTTTAAAGTGAGGGAGAGAGGAAAAAAGCTACTCTTTTGACGCAACATTTTATTTACATCATGAGGTTACCCCCATACATCGTGGGAGTCCCTCCATGAAAAGAGGTGTGTGCCTTAGGTACCCCCAGAAAAAGAAGTGCTCCTTAAATGTCTCCTGAAAGAGGAATTATACCCCAGGTGCTTTAAGAGTGACGTTAATCTCAGTTGCCCTCCAGCAGTAGATGAACCACAGGTACCCCCCCCCCCCCCCCCCCCGTGAATTGACCCAGGTTATGACATGGAGGGAAAATGGGAAGGAAATGAATTTTATTCTCACTTAACTTTAGAGTATGTTTAGTTCTGACTAAACATAAAACTTACAAAAACCGAAGAACGTAATCATAAGGTTAGAATATGTTGTACTCGTAGATTAGAACACTGTAGATCAATTAAGAAAGAAGATTATAGTGTAATTATTAAATATTTACAGATTATGATACAAGACGAAAGATATTTACACAGTGTACATTTTTTGTATATCTTCCTGCTCTTCAAACGTTCAGCCACTTTCTTTGATCTGTGATTCCTTGTTCGAACGAGAGTATGAAGATAATCTTTTGTCTTCTCCACGACCTTCGCATTCATTCACAGTTCTGGAGAGGATGACAGATGCAATAGCTACAACCACTTCTGGGTTTGGCTCAGTCACCCCTCGCTTTGTAACTGTGCAATAAACGTTTTCGTCGACAGCCTTACCGTTTTCTATAATATAAGGATGTTTCTGTTTTTCTATATTTTGGTCTTCATCTTCAAAACATGGACTGGACGTTGCACTGGAAGGGGTCGTTATGTTCGCCTCCATACCCCTGGCGTCGATATCTTGTATGGTAGATGGCGTCTTGAACACTATAACCCTGGGAGGAAACACAGCACATTTACAAAACCGTGGTATCGATTACTTTTGGCAGTCTACGCTACATAGATATGGGTGAACTGTCATGCTCTTTATAAATGACCAGTCCATGAGGACTGCCTGTGTTAATGCCTACGCACATGGACGCAAATAACTATGGAATAGGGGCCCCACATGTGCTTGTTATACTGCAGACGCTAGGCAATAATGCATTAATTTCAGTCTCCCCCTAAAAAAGTTTCAAAGCGTTTATGAATTGAAACGGTTTTAACTGCGTAATGATTCGCAACATCCACATAAAACTGCTGGGAGGGCTTAAGTCAGAGGAGGAGGCCCATATGTTTGTTTACCTATCATCAGAATGCCGAACATGCGTTTTTTGGGTAATTTCCTCAGGCAACAGTAACATTCAATGTCATGTTTTCTAGCTGGTTCTTGCTATTAAGGTAACTTGTGTGCGAATATTACTTGTTTATTTATTCATTCGCTGTAGTAAACTTTGTTGTCAATAATACTAGACTGATAAGTCCCGATATCTTAGTTGGAACATTGACCAGACAGACACCCATCTAACATTAAACGCGACGGGTAAATTTAAAATTTGAAAAATTATTTTATATGTGTGACTTTTGTGAGACATATTACCCTCACTTGTGAGACAGTCAAACTTGTGAGAACACAACTACACTTGTAAGGCACAGCAACGCATGTGAGACAGCCACCCCTCACGTGAGTGCAAGCCACGCTTTTTAGACACGGCCACACATGTAAGAAACTGCCACACGTGTCATACACAGCTACACTTGTGAGCGATAGTCGTATTTATGAGAGACGGCCACACTCACGACTCATGGGCTCACCCTTGGTGTTGAGCTTGTGAGGTAAGGAGGAACGACTCGAGTGGACGTTTCCTTCCTGGCACTGGTTGGCAACTCTGCCAGTGGGCTGCCGACACTGCCAGCTGTGCAAATCGATATCTATTTGTTGATGTGAACGGCTCACATTAATACACTCAGTACATTTTACATGAAAATATTCTAATGTAAATTATTTCTTTAAAGAATCTTATCCTGGGATTTCTATTTCGTTTTGGTATAGAATTAGATTTTTTTCGTGATTAGATCTTGCACGGGTAATTAGTGAAGTAAAGGGCAGTTGGTACTCCAATGATCAGATCTGAAAGGAGAGCAAATGAAGCAGTTCACAGTAAACCTGGTCGGAAGTACGGGTCGCTACAGGCCAGCCCGGCTGACTTCAGGTCGCTCACGGTGAGGAAGATAACATACGACACGACTGTAATATACTAAATTGTGAATTAATATTATGATAATCTTATCTATATTATCTTCAGAGAGTGTAGATTAGCATTTGATAACCACGGGAAAATTCATTATGTATTAAGAAAAAACCGCGGCATTTAAAGATTCCATTTATATTTTTGTGTTTAAGAATTTGATCATTATTGCAAATATCATTTTAATTCGTTTTGGTAATAATGATGTTTCATTTCATTCATCTTTTCTCTAAGCATCTATATGGTGCTCATACTATTATATACGGTGGTATTGATATTTGTATCATGCTATCAACATGTGTATGGTGATGGTATCAACATGTGCATGGTGATGGTATCAATATATGTATGGTGATGGTGTCACCATGTGTAAGGTGATGGTATCAACATGTGCATGGTGATGGTATCAACATATGTATGGTGATGGTATCAACATGTGTATGGTGATGGTATCAACATATGTATGGTGATGGTATCAACATGTGTATGGTGATGGTATCAACATGTGCATGGTGATGGTATCAACATATGTATGGTGATGGTATCAACATGTGTATGGTGATGGTATCAACATGTGCATGGTGATGGTATCAACATATGTATGGTGATGGTATCAACATATGTATGGTGATGGTATCAACATGTGTATGGTGATGGTATCAACATGTGCATGGTGATGGTAACATATGTATGGTGATGGTGTCACCATGTGTAAGGTGATGGTATCACATGTGTATGGTGATGGTATCAATGTGCATGGTGATGGTATCAACATATGTATGGTGAGTGTCAACATGTGTATGGTGGTGGTATCACATGTGTATGGTGATGGTGTCAACATGTGTATGGTGATGGTGTCACCATGTGTAAGGTGATGGTGTCAACATGTGTATGGTGATGGTATCAACGTGCATGGTGATGGTATCAACATGTGTATGGTGATGGTATCACCGTGCATGGTGATGGTATCAACATGTGTATGGTAATGGTATCAACATGTTATGGAGGTATTCAAGCCATGAGAGTTATTAAAGTTAAACTTGAGGCTAAGTAACATGTGGAAGGAAGAAGGATAGGAGGAGGAGGAGGAGGAGGAGGAGGAGGAGGAGGAGGAGGAGGAGGAGGAGGAGGAGGAGGAGGAGGAGGAGGAGGAGGAGGAGGAGGAGGAGGAGGAGGAGGAGGAGGAGGAGGAGGAGGAGGAGGAGGAGGAGGAGGAGGAGGAGGAGGAGGAGGAGGAGGAGGAGGAGGAGGAGGAGGAGGAGGAGGAGGAGGAGGAGGAGGAGGAGGAGGAGGAGGAGGAGGAGGAGGAGGAGGAGGAGGAGGAGGAGGAGGAGGAGGAGGAGGAGGAGGAGGAGGAGGAGGAGGAGGAGGAGGAGGAGGAGGAGGAGGAGGAGGAGGAGGAGGAGGAGGAGGAGGAGGAGGAGGAGGAGGAGGAGGAGGAGGAGGAGGAGGAGGAGGAGGAGGAGGAGGAGGAGGAGGAGGAGGAGGAGGAGGAGGAGGAGGAGGAGGAGGAGGAGGAGGAGGAGGAGGAGGAGGAGGAGGAGGAGGAGGAGGAGGAGGAGGAGGAGGAGGAGGAGGAGGAGGAGGAGGAGGAGGAGGAGGAGGAGGAGGAGGAGGAGGAGGAGGAGGAGGAGGAGGAGGAGGAGGAGGAGGAGGAGGAGGAGGAGGAGGAGGAGGAGGAGGAGGAGGAGGAGGAGGAGGAGGAGGAGGAGGAGGAGGAGGAGGAGGAGGAGGAGGAGGAGGAGGAGGAGGAGGAGGAGGAGGAGGAGGAGGAGGAGGAGGAGGAGGAGGAGGAGGAGGAGGAGGAGGAGGAGGAGGAGGAGGAGGAGGAGGAGGAGGAGGAGGAGGAGGAGGAGGAGGAGGAGGAGGAGGAGGAGGAGGAGGAGGAGGAGGAGGAGGAGGAGGAGGAGGAGGAGGAGGAGGAGGAGGAGGAGGAGGAGGAGGAGGAGGAGGAGGAGGAGGAGGAGGAGGAGGAGGAGGAGGAGGAGGAGGAGGAGGAGGAGGAGGAGGAGGAGGAGGAGGAGGAGGAGGAGGAGGAGGAGGAGGAGGAGGAGGAGGAGGAGGAGGAGGAGGAGGAGGAGGAGGAGGAGGAGGAGGAGGAGGAGGAGGAGGAGGAGGAGGAGGAGGAGGAGGAGGAGGAGGAGGAGGAGGAGGAGGAGGAGGAGGAGGAGGAGGAGGAGGAGGAGGAGGAGGAGGAGGAGGAGGAGGAGGAGGAGGAGGAGGAGGAGGAGGAGGAGGAGGAGGAGGAGGAGGAGGAGGAGGAGGAGGAGGAGGAGGAGGAGGAGGAGGAGGAGGAGGAGGAGGAGGAGGAGGAGGAGGAGGAGGAGGAGGAGGAGGAGGAGGAGGAGGAGGAGGAGGAGGAGGAGGAGGAGGAGGAGGAGGAGGAGGAGGAGGAGGAGGAGGAGGAGGAGGAGGAGGAGGAGGAGGAGGAGGAGGAGGAGGAGGAGGAGGAGGAGGAGGAGGAGGAGGAGGAGGAGGAGGAGGAGGAGGAGGAGGAGGAGGAGGAGGAGGAGGAGGAGGAGGAGGAGGAGGAGGAGGAGGAGGAGGAGGAGGAGGAGGAGGAGGAGGAGGAGGAGGAGGAGGAGGAGGAGGAGGAGGAGGAGGAGGAGGAGGAGGAGGAGGAGGAGGAGGAGGAGGAGGAGGAGGAGGAGGAGGAGGAGGAGGAGGAGGAGGAGGAGGAGGAGGAGGAGGAGGAGGAGGAGGAGGAGGAGGAGGAGGAGGAGGAGGAGGAGGAGGAGGAGGAGGAGGAGGAGGAGGAGGAGGAGGAGGAGGAGGAGGAGGAGGAGGAGGAGGAGGAGGAGGAGGAGGAGGAGGAGGAGGAGGAGGAGGAGGAGGAGGAGGAGGAGGAGGAGGAGGAGGAGGAGGAGGAGGAGGAGGAGGAGGAGGAGGAGGAGGAGGAGGAGGAGGAGGAGGAGGAGGAGGAGGAGGAGGAGGAGGAGGAGGAGGAGGAGGAGGAGGAGGAGGAGGAGGAGGAGGAGGAGGAGGAGGAGGAGGAGGAGGAGGAGGAGGAGGAGGAGGAGGAGGAGGAGGAGGAGGAGGAGGAGGAGGAGGAGGAGGAGGAGGAGGAGGAGGAGGAGGAGGAGGAGGAGGAGGAGGAGGAGGAGGAGGAGGAGGAGGAGGAGGAGGAGGAGGAGGAGGAGGAGGAGGAGGAGGAGGAGGAGGAGGAGGAGGAGGAGGAGGAGGAGGAGGAGGAGGAGGAGGAGGAGGAGGAGGAGGAGGAGGAGGAGGAGGAGGAGGAGGAGGAGGAGGAGGAGGAGGAGGAGGAGGAGGAGGAGGAGGAGGAGGAGGAGGAGGAGGAGGAGGAGGAGGAGGAGGAGGAGGAGGAGGAGGAGGAGGAGGAGGAGGGCAGCAGTGGCCTTCTGCAGTAGGACCAGACCTCCTCTTCCCTCTCTAAGGATATATTGTTTCTTCTGGGTGTCTGAACCCGATGAGCGCCACCATTGGTGACCAAGAACCAAAGATGTAAGACCACTCACGTTCATTTACTAAAGAAAAGTTCGGAAACCTCGTGAGGACGTTAAGTATTCCTGCTCAGGACCTGACGGCGGAACGCTTCTGCTCCTCAAGTCGATCCTGAGAAGTTTCGTGGACGATGGTTGATTTAGGTACGTTTGGTCGCAGGAATGTTGCTTAACTTTGTACGCAAACCTCACTGTAATGATCCTTAAACTTCCAAATCCATAAAACTTAATGAATACAGGATAACAACGACCTCATATGAATGACTATGTAATGGTCCAGTTTTGTAACAACTTATGTAATCATGTAAGCCCACTGGAGCCTGACGAAGAAGACCTTTCTTGACCCCTGTAATCCTTTTGCGCTACCGCTCACAGGTTGAGCATGGGGAGCACGATACATTTGCCGGGTTTACCGGCACAGATCATATCAATCATGTGCCCACGTCGGGCTGCGACATAAGATCTTCAGCAGCCATAGTTGCTAAAGTGCGACATAAGATCTTCAGCAACCATAGTCGCTAAAGTGTCAGATCTGATGTGTGTAAGAAAAAAGATATGATAACATT
The DNA here is from genome assembly GCF_036320965.1 of Panulirus ornatus. Lineage (NCBI taxonomy): Eukaryota > Metazoa > Arthropoda > Malacostraca > Decapoda > Palinuridae > Panulirus > Panulirus ornatus. Next base: position 75,507,301 of record NC_092224.1, on the reverse strand, counting down.
CATTGTCGTAGGTGGCTGTCAAGAGAATTTGACACTTTAGTGTTATCAGTCGTATGGCCGCTTAATGTTATCAGCCATATAGCCATTCATCACATATCTGTTAGTTTCGTTCGACATGTAGGACCCTACAGTAAGTACGTACGTATGTGTGAGACTGTGTGCCCAAGGACCACGAGTGGAAAGAAGAGAAAATCTCAAAGTTTGGTCATGTAATCACTGAGGTACAGGGAAGGAGTGACGAGATCCTACACTGTTTTCTGTCTACTGTCTCGTGAACCCATAGTTGGGACCTACGATGAACACTGCGGGGAGAAAATCGTTCAGTTGAACTCTAGCGCTGTGTGTTAGAGAGGCACTGATAAGGTGTTGCAGGAAGCAGCCGCCTGATCGTGCGTTCTGGGCGCCTAGAAATCTCATGTGTACCTTCCTTTTTCTTGTTTCATGCAAGTTGGGGCTACGCGCGGGAACACTAGGTTTCCGGCCCCAGTCGGCGCAAAGGCGTTGGCCGGTGGGTGGCGTGGTTGGTGTATGACTGCCTTACCGCTACTGCCGACGGCCTAAAGTGGTCGCACCCATCGCAAGATGATTCAAATATCATCAGGTGAATATTTGACTGGGTCGGAACACCCTCATATTACACGGTAGCTCAGTGTGGACAGATTTCTCGATTAAGGTAGAACATATGCTGGTTTAATCCCAATTTTCAGTGATGAACATGACCACAAAAGCAGAAACGTCGTTTCTTTTGACATTTATGAGTTGGTAAGACGTGTCAGAAGCTACCTAGGGGCGAAGTGGCTTGTGACGGCAAAGCATTTGTAACTACGTCGCTGTTTGATCCTATCACTGCGTGGCACTACTGCTCCCTGGGCCAAAGTTGTCAAGATAAGGATTGTAATCAGTCCTACCAGGATACTCCTGAGGTCCTATGGAAAATCGAATTGACATAAAGAAAAATATCCTGTAAGAATGTTATACCCGACTGTCTTGGACTCACCTTTCTCCTCTTTCCGTACGAGCTTAGTGGCTGAGGACCTGATGGCGATGACGTTGGCGTTGGCGAGGATACCGAGGGGCGGCCCCAGCCACATGAAGAACACCCGGTCGGCGTTGACCAGACCGTAGCAAATGTACTCGAGCATGATAGAGACGGTGCCCAGCAGCGCCAGCGCCGAGTCCGAGAAGGTCATCCACTTGGAGAGTGTCGGCACGAGGGAGAGGGAACCTGTGTACGAGAGGCTAGGTTAGTGCCTCTGTTGAGTGCCACTTAAGGGCTGTATCAGATCAACACTTGAGCTAGAGGGAAGAGAGACAGTCAGTCGTTGAAGTGAGTTCTACAGACGGTACAGGAGACATTGTCTATAAGAAGGGAACATGTATTACACCTTCAGAGGATGGTGACAGTAGATCTAAACATCATTATTACACCCCAAGCAGGGTTTGGGTAAATGTATGTCATGAGAAAAGATTGAACCAAATGTGTCATATCTAGTTAACACCATCTCACTGCTTCTGTGTGTTAGTTAGAACATCTTTACAATTATAGTGTCGTAAGAAAAGAAAAGAAACTTGTCCCTCCCTCATACATTTTCAAAGGTGGTGTTACGCTTACGTTTTAGTACTTTTTCATCTCTTCTTAGGTAGTGATTACCATCTGCAGACGTCTGGGCATGGAACTGGCAAGGTTCCTGAAGTATTCTAAGTCCATGATTAGAGTCTGTAGGGTCTTCAGCTCCTAGATAAAGCGAGGCACTGATAAGGTGTTGCAGGAAGCAGCCGCCTGATCGTGCGTTCTGGGCGCCTAGAAATCTCATGTGTACCTTCCTTTTTCTTGTTTCATGCAAGAATTCTGGCTTTCTTCCCTTTAGAAAGGTAAGAGCCAACCATCTTGAAACAGATTGAAAAGATACAGCGCCCAGAGGCGAAATTTGAAGAGAATGAAGTGCCAGACAGAAAGAGTAAAGAAAGAACACCTTTCCTCAAGATAGCCTGTGGCACGCTGAGGCGGGTTGCTGGTGCTCATATCGTTAGAAACACTCGTGTCAGCGATCAAATGTACGTTGATTTCAACCGAAGAAAGTCATGCTTGTACCTACAATAAACCTAGCCGTGTATCGCCTTTGAAAATATATGGGAAGGGGAAGTGTGAGAGGACAATGGCTTTTGCGAACACTGTACATCTACCTGTAGACACATTTTTGCTTAACGGATGCACTGACCTAGGGCGGCTACCAGGCTGCGGTAAGTCATCCAGTAGCTGTAGTCGTCTGCCTCCCACAGGAGGGCGCGTCGCACGAACATGTACATGAAGAACCCTGCCGATCACAAGACCATCTTGGGTAACTATACTAATGCCGCAATACCTTGCAACAGTGACAAAAATAAAATTATAGATGGAATTACCACTTCATCAATTTGACATATATATAACAATTCGACAATGCTAGAACTTTACAGAATGTTGCTTCTTGGTAACACCTATGGATCTAGATAGATAGCCCGACCCTGTTTCAGCCTGTGTTTACCTTACCTCTGGCCACACGACGGATCATGTTGGAGACCACGACGGCTACAAGGATAAGGCGCGTGTTCCCCTCACGCCTCTTCAGGACTGTCTTGTACGCGTCCCGCACGTGCCTGAGCTGGAAGAAGTCCCTCACCATCTGCTTCTTGGTGACCTCTGCTTTTGTGATATTGGTGTCGTCTGGTGAGTCGTGTCGCTTAAACGACTCGTGCATAAACGGTCCGTGAGTCTCCTTGATGAAGAAACAGATGTAGAAAACGGCGCCGATGTAGGTCATCATGGCCAGCATGAGGGGGACGGCGAAGTTGCCGTTCCTGAGGAGGAGGCCACAGATGAGGGTGCCCAGCGGTCCGCCCAGGTACCACAGGGAGTTGTTGGTGCTGACGCGGGAGGTGTGGCTCTTGAGGGAGCTCAGGTCGCTGGTGTAGCACGTCCCCATCGACAGGAAGGAGGCGTTCCCTCCCCCTATGGACTCCAGGAACGTCACGATAAACAAGACTTCCAGCGGCCAGGTTGTCATGTAGTGGTTCAGGAGGTAGCCGGCGGCGTTGGCCACATGTGCCAGGAGGGTGACCAGGAGCGGGATCTGGCGGGCAGAGAGAGAGAGGCTCTCACACGGTGACTAGGGAGTGTATGTGGTGTGTGTGTGTAACAACAGAGAACGTGGTAGGGCAGGGATTATGCGAGCGTGTATGATAACAGAGGTATACAGTGGGTAGTGTGAGTGAGACGCACGGTGGAAACGTGCGGAACGTACAGTGGCAAGTGTATGGGAGATATACAGTTATGAGAAAGGAAGAAACATACAGTAGAGCCAGTGTAGCGCGAGGGTGCATGAGACTTACTGTATGATTACTGCATGACGCAACGTGGGATGTGAGCATCAAACAAGGAGAGGAGACCACAAGAGAAGCAGAGCAGGAGGAGTGTATGATGCGTACAGCAGAGGGAACGGGTAAGATGGACAGCGGGTGGCGTGCGTCAGACACAGATCAGAGACGGCCAGTGAGGATCACGTTTGTCGGACTGATAAAAGTCCTGTACCAAGACCCTCATATCTAACATCATCATCCAGATAAGAAATTGCAGGAACTCTTTACTCCTCTTACAGTCTTTATCATTTGTCAAAAATTTCGCCATTATGTTCACCATTGCTTGTGATATACCCATTCTCTACACCTCTGATCGTCCTCAGATTTTCATTCGTCCTTCCTGTGAGATGTTCACATGTCTGGTGTTTTTATACACAGTTTTTCCACTTTCTGTTCAAGACTAGATTCTATACTCCTTACCCTCAGATTATCATATTTTCCCATCCAGTCGTTTTGTCTTCTCAACCAACTTCCTTAAGTCTTCATTCTCCCGCGTTATGCCTCGCTCTCCACCACCTTGAGCACCTGCATGGCAGCCGCTAGTAATGTCCACTCAAACCTCCTTCACATCACCTCACTCTCACCCTCAGGTGTTTAATCCTTGTTTCAGACCTTCATTAACTTCTGTTGTAAGTTGAATCATATATTTCAGTTCTTTGACTTTTATTCTCCTTGGTTTTGTTCTCATTTTAAGTCCACATCTGTCTACAGTATAAAGCTGACTTACATAATTATGACAAACTCTCCTCAGCCACCGCACATCGTCCACACTACCAACCATGTTCTCTCTTACCACAAACATATCGCATATAATTTTGTCTTGCCTTCTTCCCCCACACTGTGTATATCTATGGACATTCTTGTGTTTGAGGTATATATATATATATATATATATATATATATATATATATATATATATATATATATATATATATTGTGTGTGTGTGTATGTATGAACATATACACTTAATACTTATGTTGGTTGTCATAATCAAGTGTTAGAGAGCTGCCAGAGACGTACCTTCCTGCCGTACTTGTCACTCCAGGCGCCCAGGAAGATGCCCACGAAGGCTGGCAGGAGGGACATGAGGATGGAGTTGTAGAGGGAGAACCTCGTGAAGGCCTGCTGCACCTGGATGGTCTCCTCCTCGTACATGGACAGGTTCTGACACACCTGCAGGACGGAGAGCACACCTTCGTTAGACCAGAGACAGTTGCATGGTAACGGTAGGCGCGTCAATGCAGCTATGAGGAACAGATGGGGTGATTGTTATTTGAGATTACCATATGTGTGTTACGGGGAGAGTGTTACGCTCGTGTTGCCCCGTCTTCTAACTTTGTATATGTGTAAATATGTGTTTTTACTCGTGTGTGTATATACACACACATACTCACCATAGCCTAGGCCAGATACCCATATATCGACCTACCCAGAGGGGAGGATGAACAACACCTGGGTTCGGTGTAGGCCGACTTCCGTACCCAGGACTCAAATCCAGTAGTCAGTATCGCTGACCACTACAGTCCCGTTATTTGGCACGTATCTTTAAACTACCGCACGATAAGCCCGGTTGGTGGAACGGTGGTTCTGTAAACCACTTCAGTTGTAAAAATCCTCTACGTTGTGTTGGTTTGTAGTGTGGCAAGTTACTTGTAGAGGGGAATGACGGGGGTGCCCATACACTCATACGTTCAGCTGGACGATAATGTTATACTGGTGAGTGAGGTGAGTGTGGATCATGACACGTCTGCTTATAGCTAGTCCAGGTGTGGACCAGTTTGACCTGGTCGAATCTGTCGTGCCACTGGAGCAGTCTGCAGGGTTATGGTGAGGGGTTCAGTGCCTGGTGTGGGTGACTGTTGCACTGGTACACACGTGTTGCACGAAGGATTAGATGGGACTTGTGTGGTGTTGTGTAGTGTAGATTGTATATGAGGCGTGATATCGGCTCTTGCCATGTTACTGTTGGGGAGAAAGACCGTCGGCCAATACCTGTCGTCCAGAGTGTGTTATGGTCATGATCAAGGTGCCACCGTCGTGTCCCCCGACCATGGTCGGTTATGGACCATTTCAAGGTAGACCCATGAGTCGTATGTGAGACAAGAGTTGGCGGGGGAAGTGCCACTCTGGATGCGATGCTTCACAACATACACGAAACTTCTCGCCACGCTGTCGACAGTCGACGACAGTTTGGAACACGACACATATCATCATCAAGCATGAGTATGAAAACTTAGGGAAAGTACTTCACATAAAGGAATCAATGACTCAACTGCACAAGTCATATAGATTCTTGACTGACTGACTGACTAACTCAGGGGACTTCATTAGTAAGGTTACGTGTCTCTCGTACTCGTTTGTATCCATTCTAACATTGTCCTCATCCCTACACTCTCACGAGCCCTCCAGCACATCCTTCCCACTTCCTTTAACCCATGAAAACCCTGACGTATGGTGAATAGAACTGACCTCAGGCGACAGGCCGAGCTTGAGGGAGCATATCTTCTGCATCTGGACGTTCTCCATGATGATGAGCATGGCTTGGTTGCACGCTCCGTCCAGGAGCATGACGGGCTCCAGGGTGGCCAGCCTCACAGCCCCGACCCACCTGGACACCACGCGGGCCACGGGTTTCCACAGGTGGTCCTTCCCGCTGGTCGTCATCGTCTTCTGAGTATCCGGGGCCACTTGGGCCCCTCTCTCAGGCTGAGGGGCGAAAGAAACATGAGTTTTCATTCATACGTTTGTGTCAGGCGATAGTTAAAACACACACACACACACACACACACACACACACACACACACACAAGATCAAGAAGTCGTATAAGAGAGAAACGTCAAGAGATAAGGCCCCACCAGAAGAGAGATATCTCCCCGCACAGTACACAGTAAGGCACATTCTCCCCAAGCTTCTCTCATGGCTCGGGGTCATCATCATCATCAGAAGGTGGGTAAGGTTACGAACACTACAATACGACATGTATACAAATGTATCTGTGGCCAAACGTTAGGAATTATATGATATTAACAACATCCTGACCTACTGGTACCTGGTGATGCTGTCCTGGCCTACTGGTACCTACCTGGTGATGCTGTCCTGGCCTACTGGTACCTGGTGATGCTGTCCTGGCCTACTGGTACCTGGTGATGCTGTCCCGACCTACTGGTACCTACTTGGTGATGCTGTCCTGGCCTACTGGTACTTGGTGTTGCTGTCCTGCTCTACTGGTACCTGGTGAAGCTGTCCTGGCCTACTGATACCTACCTGGTGATGCTGTTCTAGTCTGCTGGTACCTATCGATGCTGTCCTGGTCTACTGGTCCACCTTAATACAGAGAGGGAAAACGAAGAAACAAGAAGTATTTACGAATTTTGGAGGAAGTGAAAGAGACCTGTCTTTTTAAAATGTGCCCGGTCATAGTTATTGGGGAAGACATGAGAGGGAAGAGAGTTCCAAAGCTTCGAGGTATAGGGAAAGAAATAGTTATCACAACGTCCCATCCTTGAGTTACCGACGGCCATACAGTAACCATATGACGCAGCGGCTTGCTGAGTATTGCGTGGTCTAGCTGGTGGTAGGAGCACCCAAGCAGCCAGCTCTTGAGAGCAAAAACCAAAGTAATACCTATGGAAGAGGGAAAGTGAAACAACATTGCAGCGTAGGGCAAATGGGTTAAGCTTTAATCTAGCAAAGATGATAAGTCAGACCGCTTTCGCTTCAACACTGTCAGGTAAAAATGCAGAGCTAGAACCACCTCAGATGTGAGAACATTACAAGAGTGAATTAATTCTTTTTTTAAACGGAGCAACTGCTCGAAAGAAAAGAAATCTCGACAACCAAACAGGACACCCAGTTTCGTAGAGGCAGACTTAGCTATTTCCGTAAAGTTGGGGTTTCGAGATAGAGTGGATATGCAGCAATACCAAATTTGTTCATTGTTTGAAATGTGGAAATACGGTACAGTCGAAGGAGAGAGGAAAGTTTTGAGGAATTTTTGATAGATGGTCAGAAAATGGGTCTTGGAGGCATCGAAACCTAACCAGATTTCGTCTACCCCACTGAGATATCCTGTCCGAGTCTAAGTTTACAGAGGAAGTGTCGTCGAGACGAGATGCAGGTCGTGTGAGAGAAGCAGCAGAATTAAAGGATGTGGAGGAATGCAGTGTTGAGTGGTCGGTGCAAGAGTGCATTTGGTTATTTGTGGAAGAGAGAAACCGTTGAAAGAAAGGAGAAAAAACGTGTGACAGGATAGAACCTTGAGGGACACTACTGTTGATGGAGAAAGGGGGAGAAGTGATCCGTGAACAACCACAGAGATAGACTGGCTTTAGAGGAAGCTAGATATGAGAGGGGGCAAAGTGAGGGAGGGAATCCAAAAGCCTTGCTTGTGGAAAGAGATTGCGGGGAGAAGGAATGTTAGAGTCATCCAAGTTAAAGTTAAAAGAGAAACAAGAACTACAGCACTATTAAGATTATCGAAGCCCTTGATAACTTTCAATATCTGTAAAGGATCACTTCTAAGCCTTTTGTTTTCTAAGCTAATTCTATTTAAGTCCTTTAGTTGGCTGTCAGAGGATCTATGTCTTACACGGGGAATCATCTCGGTAACTCAACGCTGTCTCTACTCTCTACATTTATCTTTTTTTTAAGTAGGTTGACTGAAGGTGAGTGTAGATTCAAAACGAGGACCCAACAGTAACTTGTCAAGTTTGAGGATGATATCCCTTGAGTTAAATACAAAATCCCTAAACATGAATCTAAGAAATTTGTTCTTTCTTGTTCACTGCTTCCCTACACTGCTGACTTGGTTTGAAGTCACCGGAGATCTACCCAAATATTTTTCCATTCATACCTGTTGTAGCTCAACAAGAATTTACCACTGTAGCTTGCCTTCTCGCTTTAACTACCGGTATGTCAAACTTTGTCCCTATCGATTTTATAATTCCTTTGCCACGTGTGCGCCAAGCCCATCAGTGTGAGTCTGAAGCTGCAAAGTTTAATTTCTGTTGTAGATTTACTTCCCAACTTATCATCGCCTGCGGAATTCGAAATTCTACAACACATTCCATTATCACTATCGTTGATATATAGAGAGAGTAGGTCTTTGTGATCCTTGCGGCACGCCACTTGTTACGTCTAACCATTTGAGGCTTGACCATTACTTGCTGCTCTTTGTTGACGGCCTGTCAACCAATTTGCTAGCATCTAAGTCCATCCCCGTCTGTATACCATGTGATATCTTATTTGTCACAGCGACCAACATGGCGCGGGCTAAACATGCCCTAATCAAGGTCGTCTCAGATTACAGAAAAAAAAGTGAAAGGAGATAAGTACACTTGACTCTTAAGGGAAGAGGAAGGAAAGACAAAAGAATGAGAATTCCACAGTTTAGCTGTTCCAGGGGAGGAGGAGGAGGAGGCATCATCAGAACAGCCAGTCTTCAGTCGTCTGCTAACCTCTGATGTGAATCTCTGTCGAATGTTTGTAAGAGAATCTGAACACATGGCATCATGTACTTTACGGTCATCATGCACTTTACGGTCATCATGCTCTTTACGCTCATCCATCATGCACTTTACTGTTATCATGCACTTTACTATCATCATGCACCTTGATTGCATTATGAAGTAAGTGAAGGAGATTTGTCAGTCATGATGCGATATTGTCGGAAGCCATGATCCTCTAAATGCTTCACAGTCTTACGCCGGATAGACGATTACGCCGGACAGACGATTTCTATAAATGTATCGACCACAGACGTTTAGCTATGTGGACGGTAATTTTTCGGTAGTGGTTGATTACCTTCCCTTATTTTCCACAAGAGTAGATTCTAGGTGCAGACTGTACGTGTTTCTTAGACATTTCATCTATTTCACCGTTATGACAAATCCCGCCTATCTGTTACGTTACATAACCTAGCTGGGTATTTCTGTATTCATCATGTAATACACATTCTGGTACAGCATGTTCCGCGGTGTGGGATGTGGGTGTTGTACACTTGATTTGACTCACTTTTCTCAGCTCACAGCTGCCACTAATGTCCAAATCTTAGCTTGAAGTGCACGGACTATTTCCACTCCATCCTACCTTCCCCCGTTTGTAAAAATCTATGTTCATAATAACATGAACAAAGTATTCCATTCTTTCACTCTTTTCATATACTTTATTCCATCTTAAATCATCTTCTGCCACTTGTAATTTGTACTGTGCGGGAAGGGGGCTGCACACTCATGGGGCCCCCCCCATCTGTTAAAGTTTTCTACTATCATACAATTTTTGTTAGATATCTGTATACTGTATAAATCTCCCACGTCTTCAGATATCTGTATACTGAATACATATCGCACATCTGCAGATATATGTATACTATATACATCTTCCACGTCTTCAGATATCTGTATATATCTCCCACGTCTTCAAATATCTGTACACATCTCCCACGTCTTCATTTATTCTTCTTCTGGAGAGTGAACCTCCTCCCACAACTTCGGGTATATCTGTAACATCAAGAATACCTAACATTACTCCAGGTGAGAGTGTAGCTGAGACGGCTGTACCACCACAGGTGGGGTGGCGAGGGACTAACCTGGGAGGCAGGCTGGGCCATGTGACCTGCTGTGGAGCTGCTCGAGGAAATGATGGTCATCGTCAAGTGGCGTCGGCTTATATATGCCCAAGCAGCCGGGGAGGAGGAGTAGGAGGAGGAGGACCAGGGAAAGGCGGAGCTTATCGCCTCATTTAGGCCTTAGACTATCGAGGCATGACAGGAGAACACCGGGACATTGTCGTATGAGTCTGGAAAATATGGAAAAATAATGACTAAAAATATCTCGCAGATTACAGCTTTAAACGACACCCATCAGGAAACAATGGATGAAATGTCCCACCATCTGTGATCCACAGCACAAGTCGTCCCCCAGCCCACGTCCACTCCATTCATTCCCTCATCTACAAGTTCGCGGCAGGAACACAGTGTCACACTGACGCCACGTTACTTCCTCAAAGAGCGGCCAGACGCCAGACAACTCATACATCAGTATGGAGAGCCTGGCGACGGCGCACGTGTTCGAAACATACTAGACAACAGGAAACACAGCGCCAGACGTCTTAACACCAAATCAGTTGACACCCGTCACTTTAGTCGTCTCTTAACGCCCAGCAAGACAGCCGTCCACAGAAAGACTCGACAGTAACAGCTCGACGTAATAGACCCCAATACCAAACCACTTCACATGAGCAGCCCATTACCAGGCAGCCCATTACCAGGTAGCCCATTACCAGGCAGCCCAGCACGAGGCAGCCCAGCACCAGGCAGGTCAGCACCAGGCAGGTCAGCACCAGGCAGGTCAGCACCAGGCAGGGCAACACTAGGCAAGGCAGCACTAGGCAGCTGGTGACAACACAACGTACAGATACTAAATCATCACCTCGCTGGACGAGGCAGGCGAGCCATCACCTAACACCCAGACACGACGAGGCAGGCGAGCCATCACCTATCGCCCAGACACGAGACACAACTCCACCACACAACTTCCCACGGATACTATACACAACTCCCCACGGGACATTTTCCACCTGATAATAATCATGTCATTAATCTCCCAGTTTCCAGCGGTGGTTAATATTTGCAGTTCTGTCGTAATTCCTCTCACTGTGGTGATCACTCGCATACTACAGCGTACATTACTCTCACATGACGAGTGTCAACTAAATGTGTGAAGTGAAGAAGTAAGAAACATTCCTGAAAGTGTGGAGGTCCTTGTTTAGCTAAAATGTATTTACTGGTCACGGCTTGAGAATGTGTGTTAATGATGTCACGACGGTGTGTGTGTGTGTGTGTGTGTGTGTGTGTGTGTGCACTTGACCCACCTGCTATATTGGAATTATGATAATTAATATAATAGGAAAAAATAGTATCATTTTTACTCAAATGTGAAGATTAAGCAGCAGCAGCATTATCATTACTGTTGTAAAATCATAATTTCACTTCGACGTTGATATATTCAATGAGTAGGTGTGATCCGTTCTCACTACCGCATGACATATCCTTATTGCATTTGTTGGCAGTTACTGACGAATTACGTCATCCCAGCTCGACTAGACTTGGGAAGATATCATGAAGAGCGTTGACGCTGTCCAGCGAGATATGAAGAGCGTTGACGCTGTCCAGCGAGATATCGTGAGGCTGTGGACTGATCTGGCGACATGTATGGTGCAGAGACGTCAATAAAATTTCTCCCTGTGCGCGGACACGCTCAGCATAACCATCTGAGCTGCCGTTCAGAAAATCAGTGAAGTAGGTCTCACCCTCGGGGAAGTGCGGGAGATCGATCGTCGTACCTATTTTCTAAGGAAGTAGAGAGAGAGAGAGAGAGAGAGAGAGAGAGAGAGAGAGAGAGAGAGAGAGAGAGAGAGAGAGAGAGTAGCAGGCATTTGTGATGAACGTCGTCTGTCTTAGACTAAGAAATATAATGAGTTGCAACTGGATGATTCTTCGTCGGGAAGGAAGTACAGCTTGGGTTCAGATGGAAGGGGGTCTGCTGGCTGGTGTGATGAGTTATGTAGTAACTGTTATGTAAGAGTTGAGGTACATCAGGCCTTCTTAGACGGTCGGATGGAGTGCGTGACCTTGCAGTGACAGACGGGATATGGCTCGAGTCTGCACCAGAGGCGGGTAAACATGCCAAACGTTTACTGTCCACCTGTCGGGCCCACAGGTCAGACTGTGTTGTGATGTTGGGGGTCCGTCTACAAGCAGAGAGTGCAGGGCAATACAGTAGTAACTGCTTGCTGTCTTCTTGATGGTAGTTGCATCATAGGCATGGAGGATCATGGAGTATGTTGAAACAAACGTTTGTTGCGTTGGAGCAATGGATGAAGTCTGTAGCGTAGGCGAGGGAGTGTGATTCGTCTTTGTCTGGGAAGTGCAGACTCTGCTACGTGTGTAACTGGCGGTCTGGTGTTTGAGACTGAGTTGTGAGGTTGGTGAAGATAAAGAACGAGAGATCATTTATGTCTGTAGCAGTGATTTCTACTTGCTTAAGAGCGATAAGTACGGCTGACACCTCAGTTTGTAGCGTAGATGTCTGCTAGGTACACTGCGAGCGAAAAGTCATCTTTAATATAGTTTTATCATAATGAACGGACAGTGTTCTCTTGTCAAGAACTTTCTTGTTACAAAGGAGTCGATCATTTCCCTGCTACTGTGTGAAGTGCAGCCTCGAAGCTGCAGGAGCTCCTTACTGTCTGGGCTAGTGTGATTAATGTTATATATATATATATATATATATATATATATATATATATATATATATATATATATATATATATATATATATACAGGACGGCACAGGCTAGGAGATAAAGAGCTTGCGTGTATGTGTGTGTGTGTGTGTCTGTGTGTGTAAACATTAGTCCTACCTCAGTGCAGCCTGTGTCGGCAAGGTTATGAAGCACCACGCCCTACGCACGCATCGAGAGATAACTGATAACCTAAACAGATAAAAAGTAAAACACTGCAAGAGGCGTATTTGGCTCATACTATTGTAGAAAATATTGTTCAAATCTTTCTCAGTGTAAGCAGTATGTCAATCTTGTGGCCCCCCCCCCCCCCCACACACACACACACACCCCACCTTTTTATGTGAGGTCAGGTCAAGTCGCAAGTAAAGGCAAGGGTCAGGGTGACGCCTGGACCAACCTTGGTTCTCACAAATCCCACTTGTAACAGGTCGAGGTATGGCCCATCCGGGGGATTCCTGGAAGACTTTAGCGTTAATAAGGTATTTGAAACTGTTGATCAGGGTAAGAGCTATGATATTGTATGCATAGACTTAAGTAGCGCTTTTGACAGAGTGCCTCATGAGCGTCTGCTTGGAAAAATAGCGGCACACAGCATCATCGGGGCTTGTGTATTTGATTGGATTAGAGCGTGGCTCCCTGACAGAAAATAGACTGTATGCATCAACGGAGTCGCATCGGTCTGGGGAGATGTAGCCAGCGGTGTTCCTCAGGGACCATATGATGTGTGAGAAAGCTGCCACTGGCAGTGATTTTTTTTTTTTTTTACAAGATTGACATGTTGCGAGTCGGAAGAGAGGAGAGTGAGTGGTTACAGGTGAGGGATCGCCTGCGTCAGGATGTGTGATGTCACCATGGCTGTTTGATTTGTTTATGGATGAGACGGTTAAGAAGATGAATGCAAGGGTCTTGAAGAGAGGAGCAGGTGTGCCATCTGTTATGGGTGAGAATGGGGTGGAGGAGGGACCTTGGTGGCGAGTCATTTGTTGTTTGCTGGTGGCAGAATCGAGTGAGAAACTGTAGAAGCTGGTGTCGGTATTTGTGAGAGAAGAAAGTCGAGAATGAATGTGAATAAAAACATCATCAGGTTCAACAGTGAAGAAAGACGGGTGATCCGAGTGCGAGTTTGAATGAAGAGAGCTGGGAGGAAGTTTTTTTTTCATACCTTGGAGTAGACTTGACACGAATGGAACCAAGGGAGCTGCAGTAAACCATAGGGCGGGTGAGGAGTGGGCAAAGGTCCTAGGGGCATTGAAGAATGTGTGGAACAGAGAGGTTATTGTCGTTAAAGCCAGAGATGGGTATATATTTGTAGAGGACATCAGGATGATCTGTGAAGTTGTGAAGATGGCCAACAGCTTGTTGAGTTACGATACAAAAGGAGTGGTGATTGGGAGGACCTGGTTTAAAAGCAGAGATAATCATATGTGGATGAGTAGGATAGATGGTAGGTGGTAAGTAGGGTAGATGGCGTTATTAGACCATGTACAAAAGAGAGAGAGACTGGAATGTGGATGTGCTAAGAGTGGAAGCTGGTGGGATGTCTGACCATCGTCTTGGTGGAGTGGATGAAATGAGGAAATGATATGGGTGGGAAGAAGGTGGTGAAAGTAGGTGAACTTGAAAAAGAGGCTTGTGTGAAGAAATAACAGGAGAGACTGAGTGCAGAATGGCAAAAGATGAAAGTAAATTAAGCTAGGGGAGTGGGTGAAGAGTGGGAGTTTGTTAGTGAAACAGCGCTTACACGTGCAATATCTTGCATTAAAACTGCTGACACGTCCACTCAGCTGCTCCCCAATACATTCTTCTTATGGCTGAGCACATAAGCATCCATCTCTCATATCAAACTTTCGTTTTTACCCTCATTAGTCTGGAGCTCACTTCCTTACACTCTTTTACACTTCCCACAACTCCTGCCTCAGTAGTAGCACTACCCTTTCCTTAGCTTTTGCCCTGACACCAACCCCTGACTTTACCCCTAAGACACTGCCACACCATTCTTCCCACTTACCCTCTTGTTTTGTTTCACTCAGAGTCAGAACATCCAGGTTCAATTCCTCAAACATATCGTGTACCTATTTCTCTTTTCTTTTTACGTTGGTTACATCCACACACGTTCAGACATTACGGCCTGAGCCTTGGAGGAGGATGAGCACTCCCCGCTTGACTCCTTCTGTTCCAACTTTTTCAGAAGTTAGAATACAAGAAGAGGGGTTCCAGACCCTTGTTCCCGCCCTTGTTAGTCGCCTTCTTCTACATGCAAGGAATACGTAAAAGGAGTTCTTTCCCCCCAACACCAGGGATTCTATCAAGGACAAAAAGGACTATCCTCCAGCGGCTGCTCCTGAATCCCAAGTTCTTCCCCTGTCCTTTCTCTCCTCCTGTATCATAGTGTATACCTTAGCATCAGGTGGGTGTGCCTGCCACTTTGGTTATTTCCGTCTAGCTAACTACATTAAGATATTCTGTCTGCACTGTGTGTCCTTCCTGGTCACTACCAGTTAATTAGCTTATACACACACACACACACACACACACACACACATATATATATATATATATATATATATATATATATATATATATATATATATATATATATATATATATATATATTACACTTACTCCTCCGTTGGTTGGTTGTTGTGGTATTGCTGTCAAGGCCGTCTCATTAACGTTACACACACACACCAGCCTAAACCAAGTACCCATTAACTGACCAGCCCTAAGGGAAGGATGAACACCTGGGTTGGGTGTAGGCCGACTAACGCGCCCAGAATTCGAACCCATCTGGGCCCGTGTGAGGTACATGTGAGTCAAAAAAAATATCAGAAGTAAGCAATTTGTACTGGGTTAATGAAAAATGGGACGTATCATTATATACCTTTATTTAGAGGAAAAAGATTATCCATAAAGTAAATATCTCCGAGGAACACACTACCGGGCGTCGTCCTCTTCTTACAGTCATGATATAACTAATGACTAACTATATATATGTAGGATATATGATAGAACAATGTATTCACTGAACACAGTAATGCCATGATATGTCAGCACGATCATGAGTCAGGTTATCAAGCACACATGGCTGATCATGGACGAGTCAGGTGGAGGAGTCAGGTCATCAAGTACACATGTCTGATCATGGAGGAGTCAGGTTCCACACAGATCACAGCGGGGACGACTTGTGATTGTATATCTGGCATCCATCACAACCTGTCCTCCTCCCTGTTATAACACAGAGAGGCAGGCAAGGGTGTGTGTGTGTGTGTATGTGTGTGTGTGTGTGTGTGTGTGTGTGTGTATGTGTTCGTGCGTCCACACCACCAGCCCTCACGGTTGAAGACTTGGCTCTGTTTTCTCTACGTTATTCTCTTTAAATCAGTGTTTTCAGACACCATTTTGTATTCATCAGTCTGCAACAATACTTGCGAATGATAACAACGTGGCTGATAGATGAGGATGAGGATTTACCTCAGTCTTTGGCTCTGGAGCAGAACCGTTAGGAACACTTAGTGAGACACTGTCCTCGACGGAGGAGCTCTGAAAATCATGTGTCTCATCCGTACAAACACTCCTGTCAGAACCGTGTCAGCGACACAGTGTGTGTGTGTGTGTGTGTGTGTGTGTGTGTGTGTGTCCAGACCAGACAGCTGTTGTTCTAGAGAGCGACCAGTGTCACGACCAACGACCCGTCGACCAGGGGTCCACTTCTGGTCATACAGCACCAGACATCAAGGCATAAAAGAACACCACACGGTCACATGGACCCTTATGTCTATTCGCATGAATAACAAATTCTGTTGAAGACGTGAGTCTGGGCCAGGTCGGAGCCACAACATGTTGCAGTGACACACTTGGTATCTGGCTGTGAGGGTTACCTTACTAACAGGAGAATCTTTCCGGGGAAACTTTCTCTGATAATAACATAATCATGAATCCCTACATTCATACATTAACAGCCATACACACTAAGAATACATACCAAGCTTAACCAAAACAATATAAGTATATTTTACAGGGATAACTTCCATTAAGAGCTGGGTAAGGGAAAACATGTAGCGTAACGTAATACCACACGAGGCAAGGTAATGTGATGTCTTATCTAACCCAAAACTGCTCTAGATGGGCGGGTGATGCCCTCTTGCCCAGCTGCCTCTCATGGCACCACCACCTGCCTGGCCGGGGCTCTACCATCGCCAGCTGGTGCACGCCTGTATCATATGATCAGCTGTGTAGTCAGGCTGGTGGTGACCGTGCAGGTCTTGTGATGTTGTGTGTTCTCCCGCCCTGTGCTGGGGACGACGTCTGGCTCTACTCTGGTGAGGGAACCTGACACATGCATGTAGCCACAACGGACTGTGCTAGTAATGACGGGAGACGCTCACCTACGACTAGGGTCATGACGAGACTTAACTCACATTAGCTTTAGCAGTCATAACCATCATCATCATCATCATAGGCCAGGTAAGGGTAAAGCCCCTAGGATGACCTTTACACACCCCTAGTGCCTCACGACACACAGGGACCCAAGGCCACACCCTACATCTGCACACCGCTGTACTGTACGTCTTAACACATCACACCGTGGCACTGTGACAGACCTTACACAGACACAGTGCCACCTCCATACATCCGGACACACACTCCGCCTTGAAAGAGTGCCACACTGTACACCCCTGCGTAGAGTTACACTTCACGATGTGGCACAGTGCCACACTTTACACCCCGGCGTAGAGCTACAGTTAACCATGTGGCACAGAGCCACACTCTACACCCTGAAGTAGAGCTACACTTAATGATGCGGCACAATGCACCACTTTACACCTTGGCGTAGAGTTTCACTGAACGGTGTGGCACAGTGTCACACTTTACATCATAATACACGGCTTCACTTTACAGACATTCGCAGTCGTCGTCGTCCATGCGCTCCTGACTCATCAGTTAACCTAGAAAGAGAAGGATAATGTTAGCAATGTGTCGTCTAGAAAATATTACATCTTATGATTTAACTACTCGTAGTATGGGGGATTTAGCTCATTGTGATATAGATTTATGGCTTGCATTTTCCCTCTACTTCCCTTACCTGTGCCCTACTGGATGGCCCTGGCCACCTGCGGCAGCTTGGAAATGATGTTGAGTGTCCTCTTCAGCACCTTCCAGAGGTCCTCCTTGTCCACCGTATCTGTAGGAGGAGGAGGAGTCAGGCGTCAGCTTTCTGGGGACTGACAGAGGGCCGGGCAAACGCCAGGGTGGTGTGAAATCAGTAAAAAATGAGCCCCAGTTGGCGTCTGGAGTTGACCACATCAGTATACGAGCCCTCTGTTTGAGTTGAATGTGTGAGCGTGTCAGTGAGGTGTATGAGTAGGAGTGTCCGTGAGTTGTATGTGTAGGCTTATCCGTGTTCGTGTCCGTTTTCGTGTCTAACCTACGGTGTAACGTAAGATTTGAGGTGATCTCATGATGCCTCCGTGTTCATCACACGGAGTGTTTGCTTGAATGACCACCAGTCTAAACACATGATTATCACGTAAGAATCAAGAATGTATTAGTAAACAGGTGAGACTCCCTTTTGATATCATTCGCGCACATTTCTCCATTGTTATGGAAGTTTTTGTGAAGTTTGCAATGAAGTTGTAGGATGGGCAACACTAGCTTTAAAACCGGAGGAAAAGTAAGACGGAGATAGATGTGGTGCGGTGACAGTTAGTGAAATGCTAAATAGCTTCGGGACGTCCCTTACAAGAGACATGTCACACTACAGCAAGACAGCATCTGTAAGGAAGAATGGAGCAAGGGATGAGCACAGCAGGATTAAGAGTGGAGGAATAGCGTATCTTTGAGGGGAATTGTGGACAAGGCAGGAGAGAGAGAGAGAGAGAGAGAGAGAGAGAGAGAGAGAGAGAGAGAGAGAGAGAGAGAGAGAGAGAGAGAGAGAGACGCACGACAGATCTTGCACTTTAGAACTATAGACACACAACACGGCAGATACATACATACATACATACATACATATATATAACGCAGTAGATATCTAGAGTCATGTGTACAGTATTCACGTGAACACAACATAGAGGATACGTACACACAAGGTCAGTAGTGATACGTACACAGAGCAGAACAAACATTTATGTAAACATAAGTTTCCACAGAGTGGTTACGCCTCACACTGCAGTGGCCACACATCCAGAGAGTGGACACCCTTACGGGATAGTTAACATGTATACATGTGCCACTGGCTGCGTATACATGACACAGCCGACATGTATGCATGAAACAGTAGGCACGTTTACATGAGGCGGTCGACATGAGACAGTTGATATATAGTAGAGTGAAATGAGGTAACTGTATTATGTAAACAAGACTCCCAGTAACACATTACGTCCCCGTCAGGTGTTGAACAAGAAACTCAAACACTCGAGACAGCTGGGTGGAGTCAACGCTCAAGTAAATAACCGGCAACTCTCCCGGCAAATCCTTTCCAGTTGAAGCGTTTGGCTAACGCGAGGCTACATAGAAAACGATGGAAGGAGGAGGAGGAGGAGGAGAGAGAACGAGAACTTACACGGAGAGTGACAGCTTCATGGAAGGAATGAGACCAATATTTTAGTGACCAATGAACATTAAGTTAGAAGTTCAGTTTCTAGTGTGAGAATTATCATAGGCTCGTTGTTCTGCTGTTGGATCTAACGACCATCAGCCGCTCGATGGTCGTTAAGCCAAGATCTTCCTGGCCACATAGTACGTCATTGGTAGTTGCTGCGAGCGTCGGATACAAGCCAGTGGACGTGAGGTATCACACGTCCAGCCTGGCCAACCATCACAGGCCTGGACCCGCCTCACAGATGAAGCTTTCAGAGAACCTAACCCACCTGAACCTGTACATAACCCACCTGAACCTGTACATAACCCACCTGAACCTGTACATAACCCGCCTGAACCTGTACATAACCCGCCTGAACCTGTACATAACCCACCTGAGCCTGTACATAACCCACCTGAACCTGTACAATAACCCACCTGAATCTGTACATAACCCACCTGAACCTGTACAATAACCCACCTGAACCTGTACATAACCCACCTGAACCTGTACATAACCCACCTGAACCTGTACATAACCCACCTGAATCTGTACATAACCCACCTGAGCCTGTACAATAACCCACCTGAACCTGTACGTAACCCACCTGAACCTGTATATAACCCACCTGAACTTGTACATAACCCGCCTGAAACGGGGTGAGGATACCCCACTGTGGATGGAGGAGGCTGAGGGGTGAGGGAATCCCAAACTAGATCGAGGCACAGGGGTGAGGGGACCCTGCTGTGGATGGAGGCTGAGGGGTGAGGGGACCCTGCTGTGGATGGAGGCTGAGGGGTGAGGGGACACCACTGTGGATGGAGACGCAGGGGTGAGGGGACCCCAGTGTGGATGGAAGCTGAGGGATGAGGGGACCCCTGTGTGGATGGAGGCACAGAGGTGAGGGGACCCCATTCTCGATGGAGACTGAGGAATGAAGTAGGGAAGAGGTGTGGGAGAGGCAGTGTGGTGGGAGGAGGGCAGAGGTGTGGCGGAGGTGAGGGCAGAGGTGTAAAGAGGGTGGGCGGCGAGGGGGAGGGGAGTGGTGTAGGGAGGGGGGCAGGTGTGGTGTAGGGAGGGGGCCAGGTGTGGTGGAGGGGAGAGGTGTGGGACCTAAGACAAGGTGAGGGAGAGGCGACCGCTCGAGGTATCACAAGATACCGTCGATCATCATGACCCAGCCCGGGGCAGGTGTAGCCTGCCGGCACCACCTCAACCATACGCTCTGAAACCTAGTGACACTCTACCTTAACCTTCTTCAGGTGGGTCCTGCCTTGCCAAGCCCCACGTTAACCCACCTTCTTCAGGTGGTTCCTACCTTCCCACGCTCCACACTTGAGTTATTGTGTTTTGTGTCCTCATTATCCAGGGTTTGAGGCAGGAGGAGACATCAGTCAGTGTAGGTTGTACCGTGTCACCTGCCTCTCTACCTGCTCCACACGGCTGGTAGGCCTCACGATGGTATGCTAAGATACCACTGTCGCCAGGCTGTCTGGTAGCGCAGCTGCCGCTGACCCCACCGAGGAAGGTGCCTGCCACCTGCTCGCGCGGCCGGCCCTCCTAGCTCGAGGTGGGGAGCCATCATGGGGAGGAGCGATGAGGATCATCACCATCGGTCACCTGCCCAGATACACACACTGGAGCACCCAGGATTCGCTTTCCATATACCCCCTCCCCCAGTTTTTCTAGGCTGGGCTAGATTAAGACAGGTTGTAAGGTTAGGTTAGGTTAGGTTAAGTTAGGTTAGGTTAGGTTAAGTTAGGTTTGGTTAGGTTAAGTTAGGTTTGGTTAGGTTACGTTAGGGTACAAACCTGACCTGACTTAAACTAACCTATACAACCTTTGTGTGCGTGTTGGGAGTGGGTGTTCTTCAGGTGATCTTTGACATTTACCGTCTTCATTTACAATTCAGCTTTTACACCACGTCACCAGCACAGCTTCCGTGACCAAACATCTGAATGAAGGGTTTGATGACCATCGTAGGTACGTAAGTCGCCACATCATAGCAAACAACAAGATAACACAGAAATCGTTGGTTCCTCACGTAACCTAACATACCCCTTGCTGTAACCTGGCTCTCAACTGACCTGATGTGGCCTCTTACATGTCCTTATATTTGTAAATAACTTAAGGGCGTTTCTACTTAACCTGTGTAGCACAGTGTTGTCCAGGTTTAAAACAAGATAGTTTTCCTAAAAGGACAATAGGAAGAAAATATGGATTGTAGTGCGCGTTCTGTGTACACGTTATCTTGTGACCTAATAAGTTCATATTCCTTACTTTTACAACTCGCGTGAGTACCTCAAAGCTTTCTCCAGTATCCAGCATCATCACACTGCAGTAGTGGATCAACAATGATGTTCCCACACTGTTTATGTTTTGTGTGTGTCTTTCATTCGATATAGAGGTTTCTGATCACCTGACAGGCCCGGCAAACATTATCATAGCCACGTTTCTTCTGAAAAAAAAATGCGGCACTGAAGATTGATGTCCCCAGACAGATAGATAAGCCCCGGTGATGTATACCTCTGGGAGACTGTGGTAAACAAATGGTCAGCGAACCCACTATTTTCTGTGGTATCTTTGCCTTCTCACAGCACCTGATGAGAACAGCATCGATACTCCTACATAATTTTATGAGGTGAGAGCCTGGTGGACGCGCTGCTCTACCATACTTCCAGCACCAGAGCAATACGTCCGACACACAGCGGTCGTGACGGTGCAGGTGTTGATGTGGCGGCACGTAGATACTGACACACTGGGAAAGTGTACTGAAGTGTGTCGTGGGTGTGGGAGGTGGCGAGACTGCTAGACCTTTGGAAAGTACATAGATTAGTGGCGATAACCTGACACAGACAGGTACGAGAGAGAGAGAGAGAGAGAGAGAGAGAGAGAGAGAGAGAGAGAGAGAGAGAGAGAGAGAGAGAGAGAGAGAGAGAGCGCATGATAATTAGGTCCATCAGGCATGCATGTCAGGGAAGGTCTCGTCGCAGCCATCGTTATCGCCAGCCGGGACCCGAACCTGGGGCCCTGTTGCTAGGGAGTCACGTAGTGTGCCGGTGCACACCCCAGGACCATGCATTCTCCACTCCACCACCACCACCTGCTGCCCTCCACCCTCACCCTCCACACGGGTATAGCATCAAGCAACTGAGACATCCTCGGGAGGTTCGCCTGTGCCCATTTCATTCAGCTCTGAGGGACAATGAATGGCGCGCCGCCCATTCCTAATTTACATATCCCTATCTTACGACTGCCACTGGGCGAGCCGTCAGCCGGTAACCCCCCTTGCCTTCAGAATGAGAGAGCGGGCACTGACCCGCCCACCCAAGCTTTGGGTCAAATTTCAGCGATACAGGATGGTTGACCCCGCTCCCATGTACCCTTCCAACACATACACTTCGTACAGAGTTTAATGGTTTTCTCACACCTAGTCAGTGAACTTACAAGGGGACCTAAACACACATCAGAGTTAGTGTGATACATGGTTGATGAAATTCATCCGAGTGAATGAAAAGCCATGAAGACAGGACGAAGTGAGAGTCGGCCTCAGTATGACTATCGTCTGGCAGGAACTAAACTTCAAGATTATATGTGTGAAAGACTCGGGAGTCGACAACATCTCTCACCTATGACCAGAGTCCCATATGAGGAGACTAGTTTCATGTCCAACTTGAGACCAAAATTAGAACATGCTATTTGAGTGTGGTCACCGTACCTAAAGAAGCACAGAGAGCTAATAAAGTCCCGAAGAAGGCAGCAAAATGGTAGCAATTAAGAAAGCTGTGATACCGGGAGAGGCTAAAGGCTTTAGATTTTTCCCACTTTGGAAGAGGGAAGAGGGAGGGGCGAGCTGATCAGAACTCTAAGTTTTTAAACAGACTGATAATGTGGACAATGAACAGTTCTGCAAGAGATGTCGGGACAGAGCTACCTGAGAACATAACATGAAATTAAGTAAGAGACTTGTTAAGAAAAAAAATATTAGTTAATGTGGACATCACATTCTCTATGATAATGGAGAATGTTCAAGAGATGGGGGTCCCACGAGTGTACAACTCCCTCCCCATACAGTACATAGATGTGATAGGTAATTACACAGAGCTAAGTAGAAGATTTCAGAGGGTCAGAGACACAGAGGCTGACATATCAACCCTTAAATGTTTAGATATAGAGCGGTTGATAGACGTAAATCACTGACTATATTTGTCTAAGATGACAAAGAAAAGGGAAAGAAAGAAGGAATGCTCATAAAAAGATTACTGGAGGCTACAGAACTGCCAGACGCAGATTGTGACAAAAGAAATTATGAAAATTAATGGTTATGATTAAAGAAAACAGACGGCCAGTTATGGTTACGTCTGATTTGGAGTCAACTAAAGAACTGTGGAGCTCAGTGGCATATTCATCAGATATGATCGTTCACAGGAGGAGAGGGAGAAAAGCAAAAGATAGTCAGAGGGGAAAAAGAACTGGAGACTCCAAATGATTCAAGAGGACGGTAGCAGCCCCGCCAGCACTGCAGGTGAGGGCAGGGAAGTCAGATGGCAGTTTGAGACTGAAAGCGATCGATGCTGATGGTAAAGGGCTGGAATTTCAATATGGCTCGGTAGAAAGTGCACCTTATGTTGTTGGAGCTGTGGTATCAAAGCTTACTAAAGAGATAAGATCTCGCCTGTTCTAACCAGAGAGATATATGACAGTACGCAGGGAAGGAGAAGGCTAAGTAGGGCAGGATTGGCCTTATTAATAAAAGATAACCACAAGTTCCAGGACAGTCGCAGATGACCCATTCAGACGATACATATGGATAGTGTAAGTGGATAGTTAGTGGTGTTAATATTATATGATTCTCCCAAGAATTCTGATGACCCAGAACAAATATACAATGATAACAATGAACACACAATCAGGATCGTGCACGAAGCAGAAAAACACGTACTGCTTAGAGGCGGCAAAGTATTGATAATGGAGCATTTCAGTGATATAGAGACAGACTTGGGTAATATGGATTCTCATGCTAACAGGGAGTCATAGAGACACAAGTGACCACTTCTTCATTCTATTGTACACCACTTTACAGATCCAATAACTCCAGTGTAGCTCAGCGCCATCCCTCACTGACTCACTCCCCACCTCGTCTATATTCTGTTTTTCATTTGTACTTATATTACTGTTTTCCTCACCACCACCTCCATAATGTCTTGCTCTCCTCCATACTTATTCTCCAGACCTCCAGTTCTAACCTACCAATTAATACCTCCGTCATGTCCTTATCTTTTATGATTTCCTTAAAGTATTCGCTCTCTGTTCTCTTCAAACAAACCTAATCTTTTGTTAACGGTTATCTTCTAGACTTGTCTATAGCACACCTACGTCCCACACAGACTTTATTCTATAT
Source organism: Panulirus ornatus (assembly GCF_036320965.1). Lineage (NCBI taxonomy): Eukaryota > Metazoa > Arthropoda > Malacostraca > Decapoda > Palinuridae > Panulirus > Panulirus ornatus. The sequence continues at coordinate 75,482,619 of NC_092224.1, read as the reverse complement.
CTGTTTCTTTCTTAGGAAAGTTGTTTTTCGTTCTCCCGTAGATTGTTAATCATATTTTCTCCCATATCGTCATTACTGTTCCCACCAATCATGATACACTAACTCGTTATGATTCATACTCATTGTCTCCATCATCCGTACGTTTGCCCCAAGTATCTGTGTCAGCTTCGTTCCTTGATCTGTAATTTTCATCCACCATTATTCTGAGTCACAGTTCCAGTTTTTAATTACCTCTTATGTTTTACTAATCATATTATATATTACTCCCACTTAAGATGACTCCCACTTGATATGACCCACTTGATATGATTCCCACTTAATATGCATCGTTACGATGCAATTAAGTGGGGGTCATCGTATACACAATCCATCCTATTCTTTCTAACCAAAAATTTTTCACATGTCTAGCCAGAAATAAACCATGGTCTTCCCTGCCTAATATTACTTGGATGACAAAGATAATGATGGCACTATTAAAGCCATTATCAACTCATTAAACTTGCGGTCCGTATGTAACGACCCACGACTTATATCTCTGCCCTTTCATCTCTTCAAACCACTCAAACTTTCAACAAAAACTTCCCACCTCTCGCACAGCTGAGCACACCCCTCACTCTGTCCCGTACAGGTATTCCCCCGCCTCGTATTCTACTTTACTAACCCTTATCACCACTGGACAATCTTTCCTATTGTATATCTGTGGGTCCATCAGTATCGGCTGTACGAAACCGAATGTTCTGGGGAACTACTTTTCCAGAAATATTGTCCCAAGTCTCCTCCGTCCCACAAGACTGCTTAGGACCTGACCTGCCATTCTTGAAGGGGCGGAGAGGCATGTTATGCCCGTTTTCTGTTTTCGTCACCACCTCCCTCCCTGATGCCTTCCAGAACGTCCCGAGCCGCCAGCCGCGCGCCGCCATGTACCCAATGCCCCCGCCTGTACAGGTTCCTGCCACCAACACTCCCTCACACACACCCAGCCTCCCGCCAGCCCTCCCGACACCCACCCGAGGAACACTAGGACTCGTGATGAAATGTCCTGATAAAACCCGACGCCGCGCTGTCTGGGACGACCACTGCTTAGGGTGTCCGGCACACACACACACACACACACACACACACACACACACAGGGAGGAGGAAGGGAGACGGAGGAAGACAAACACTAACATATTGAGGTAAACAGACACTGAGGGAGGAGGGTGTAGTAAAGAGACAAGATTCCCGCTGAGGCTATGCGAGTATGATCAAGGAAAACCACAACATGTATGAGGTAATTCCTCCCCTTGATGTTCCACTTCTGGGAGGGGTAATTCTTCAACACGCGTCCCATCAAACTCACGCGCGTCAGCTTATTTCCTATCTTAATGCTAATATTATAGTCATTGTAATATACAGGAGAGACATACGTGCATATAGTCACATGTTAACACTGCTGTTGATCAAGAAGAGGATTGTGTTAAGCCCATACAGCTATACCCCGCCCACTGCTTCACAGTTGACTCGAGTCTATTCCTTCTTAATGGTGGCCGATGTGGCGTGGAAAAGTAGGCCCTGCTGGCTGTCATGTTGACCGAAGGAGCCACAACCCTTAAGGAGGAAAAGTTACAGTGAAGATGATGACGAAAGAAGAAGCAGAATTCGACAGCTTTGCGGTGCTACCAAGAAAAAAGGAGGTAGCATAACGGACATTCCTCGTGTGCTGGTCTGCGCACACAAGCTATGGGAACCAGCAGCCACTTAGGCGCCGCGGGTCCAGGTCATAGGGGTTGGAACACACACACACACACACACACACACACACAGAGTCACACAGCTCACGAGCGTAGTGGCGAAAATGTTACCGGTAGAACAAAGAAAGACAAGCAACATGGCGGCAGACAGAGAGGAATGGTTTAAGAAAAAGTTGATATCAAGACAGCTTATAAGGCGGAGGAAGGCTTGTGATCCTCTACCGGCTGAAATATATGAGGAAGCTGACTCATACAAGCAGCACAGTACACTACACTGGGAGAAATGAAACCCCTGTAGACGCACTACAACAGCTCAGAAGAAAAGAATGATTGTACCAACAATATATATATCAACCCCAACTGAATAAGGTGACTCGTATTTTTGTATCAGTGAGTCAGAGAATGTAGGTCGTAACATCGCTGATTTGGTCCTGTTCATCTCTAGATCTCAACGACAACTTAACCCTTTCTTGAGTCTCACAAGACTTCATGGTAAACAAAAATGAATCTGAATTAATTGCACAGGAAAATCGTGTGGCTGTTCTTGTAGATTTTGTAATGCCAAATGAAGGGGATCAGCCAGGCTTTCGTGTGCTGTATCTCGATGGAGACCAAAGCTTGCCACATCTATACCATGTTCATTAGTGACCCAGGTGAACCTGTTGCTTATTTTCCTTGTAGCACGATGAATGGCGCGCCGGCCATTCCTAACTTGGTAGTCTCTTATCTGGACATTTCCATTGGCTTATTAATCAAGTGGCAAGCTCCTGGCCTAGGGAATGAGGGAGCGGCCACTGACCCGCCCACCTTAAGGTTTAACAACTACCTCACCCTCAGCGGTCACGTGACTTGACTCCCATATCTCTGGTTCTGGAAAGTAGACATTCCCGTTTTCTGTGTTTTCACGTAGCAACCTCCCTGCTCTCATGTTCCGTACAGATAAGACACCAACAATACCGTCCACACCTCTCACACTCACCTCACCGTCCACACGTCTCACACTCGCCTCACCGTCCACACCTCTCACACTCACCTCACCGTCCACACCTCTCACACTCGCCTCACCGTCCACACCTCTCACACTCACCTCACCGTCAACACCTCTCACACTCACCTCACCGTCCACACCTCTCACACTCGCCTCACCGTCCACACCTCTCACATTCTCCTCACCATCTACACACTCGCCTCACCGTCCACACCTTTCACACTCACCTCACCGTCCACACCTCTCACATTCTCCTCACCATCTACACACTCGCCTCACCATCCACACACCTCGTACACTTTCTTCCGTCCACACACCTCTCACACTTTCCTCACCATGCGCACTTCTCACACTGTCCTCACCATCTACACACCTCTCACACTCGCCTCATCATCCATCCACCTGATAACAAAGCCCTCATGTGCCAACGAGACATATCATCGTACCTCATATAATATCTAGATACTGATGGTGTCTCTCTCGTGGTGTGTGTGTGTGTGTGTGTGTGTGTGTGTGTGTGTATGTGTGTGTGTGTATGTGTACCTAGTTGGACAGTACGAGGGACCCCGTCTCTTGCAATTTTGTATACCGTCAAGAAGACTTCAATCTTTGTAAGTTGCTGCCTTTTAGAATCTCTTGCTTAGATCATTGCAGCCATCCACCACCCTCACACTAAACCAGCAGTTCTTTACCTCATCCTTAACCATCGTGTTTCTCAGCTCGTCTTTGGTGACTGTAGTGCTGCGCCTCGTGAGGAACTGTCGACTCTCAACATCATCCATGATGGTTATGAAGTCCCGCCTCCTCCCTACCACTCTCTTTTCTTCTCCTAGGTGTGTATAGCCCTCACTCAACCTTTCACTGTGGCTCAGCTCTCCTGATTCTGGTACCGTCTTGGCTGCTCATCTCTGGACCTTCCCCATCATAACTTTATGTTTCTTAAGGTCTGGTTACCAGACAGGAGAGACATAATCCAATTTTGGTCTAGTCGTGAATAGCTTGCCAAACGTATCCTTGAATGCAATTTTGATATTTGCCATCAGACAATTTACTCCTTTCATGATTCTCCTGATTAGAAGAAATTCTGGCGACAGATTATGTACAATATCGGCCCTTAGGTCTCTCTCACACATTGATTGCTGTGACTTACTTCCCGGGAAGTAAAGTTCACACAGGATCCTTCGTTCACAGTGTCCCATCCTCATTACACTGCTCTTACTTGGACTGAAATTCATGATCCCATTTATCACACCAGCTCTGGAGTTTGTTCAGGTTCCCCTGTACGCTGATACAATCGATTTCATTCTTTATTTCTCTCATGACGTCTGCATCCACCACAAAAATGTTTTAGGTACGAGTGTAGTCCTTCGTCAAGTCGTTTACATACGCCAAGAATAGCAGTGGGCCCAAGACCGACCCCTGCGGCACTCCACTCGTAACCTCAGCCACTTTTGAGAGCGTGCATCTTACCTGCGTCCTTTGTGTTAAAGGCTTCAGTCACGGACAGAAGCCCACATCAAAGCCGGGCCTTAATTGAAATATAGAGAGGATTATGAAACGAAAAAAAAAAAAGAAACAAAGGAAAGGATTTACGAATTTTCCTACTACATAGGTGATCCTCCTCCCAGCTGTAGTAGCTGTAGCGTCTTGATCAACCTCCGGTGAGGTAGAGTCTCTTTCCGAGCTGACACTGTCGTAAAAATCTAACAATTTCCAGACGTGTTGTCTCCAGGTTGTGAAGTTCCTCTTTTGTGGGAAGTCATGTGTATACCCACTTATCATCTTCTCCATGATGCTACAAACCGCACACGTCAAGGAAACAGGCCTGTGGTTCAGTCCTTTTCCACATCTCTGGAACTACACCTTCGTCTAGTGTCCTGCTGAATATTTCTTTTCGAGAGACTGAGCAAGTTCTTCGCCGCATTCCTTCAGGGCGCACTTTTTTCCCTTTTTTTTTTTTTTTTTTACGTAGGAGGCTCCAGCCACGAACAAAAGTCCACATCAAGGCCAGCTCATAAATGAGACATAGAGAGAATTATGAACGGGGAAAATAAGTATTTGGAGACATCATCTGGTTCATGTGGGTTATATCGGTCAGTTTGTTTTAATAGCTGTTTGTATCCTCTCTGCTAATCTTCATACTTCCCAAGACTTTTCTCCCTCTCACGCCCCCTAACACTGGTATACTATATCATCCTCTACTTTAAAAACACTTATATACTTCCTACTTTTTTCCTCGTACATTTTGTTGTCTTCCTCGGGAATCCTTCTCTCTGAGTCCCCGATAGTTTGGTCATGATGAACGTATGGGAAACATTCAGATTGTCTTTGCCTTGTGCACAATGATCTTATCAAACCCTCTCTCTGCTCCTCTCTCCTCACCCTGCAACGCTCATTCTTTGCTCTCGTATATCCTTCTAATGCTGGCTGGCTGCAGTGTCGTGTGTGCCTCCCTCACAGCACATCCCTAGTGGATGTACCGTGCATGCTGGTATGTTTGTAAGTGCTTATGGTCCTTTGTGTGCGTGTATGTGGACGCATATGTTTATTTATATGTGTTTTGTCTGTGTATTTGTATCTGTATGTATGCATGTTTGTCTCCGGCTACATGAAGCTCTTTTTCCTGTCGTCTGTTTGTCTGAGAAAGAAAAAATGCCTTTAATTAGCTCTTGGAATTGTTGCGTCTACCTCCTCCCTACCTCCCGGAAATGTGAAATGGGGAGCTGACGCGTGTCCACACATCTGGGGGAAATGGTGAGACACAGGTAATCCATATATTCACGTTATTGCGAAAGTGTTGGCTGGTGTTCTTAGGGCGAACCCTCTGACCTGGCAACACCATCAGCACCGCTTCTCCCTCTCTCCCTCCCTCCCTCCAGCAGCAGGGCCTCCACCCGCCCTGGCCTCCCACGGCAGTAACACTATAGGACTTGTGATGGTATTTTGAGATAAGACCGACGCCGCGCTGTCTGGGATGACCACTGCAGACAGTTCAAGGGCAGAGACAGAAGGAGGCAGAAGGAGAACAGAGAAAATGAATTATTCCACGAAGGAGGCCTGACTAGCCCTTGTGAAGAGAGAAATCGCCAAGCTACGCGTAGTGAGGACAGACGACAGATCCTTCATGGCTGATGTATATGTATAAGGCAATGTTGTGCCTGACAAAACTTGCTTAATTACCTGCATAATACATGATTCTACAGAGGTCTGACGGACGAGAACAAACTGTGCCGAGAATATTGATGGGAACGACCAGGTTGATGCTGGAAATGGAATCTGGTTAGCCACGCAATACAGTGAAATGGTTATCACGGCAGAGGAATTGTTGTCTCAACCGGGGAATTATTGGCTCAACAGTGGATTTGTTGGCTCATCAGTGGAACTGTTGGCTCAACAGGGGAATTGTTGGCTCAACAGGGGAATTTAACTTCAGGGAAGTGGACTGGTTAAACGGAGATCCGTATACAATTGAAAACATATGGAGGTACAAGTTCTGAGATTGTATAAACGAAAACATTACCTTTGTAGTCCAGGTGGTAGTTAGTGCCTTAGATGTGACGCGTAATGAAAGATGTGTTGAAGGAGCAGGAACAGAGCCCGATCAACAACAACAAAAAAGAGTACAGGGAAGGGAACTATGGGAGGCAAACAACTTTTCGAGGGGCACAGATCAGATTACAGAATATGATATCGTGATGACAAGACACCGTTATAGCAGAACCTGTGAGAACCACAACCAAGACGTAGGTTGGTGGGTGATGGCAGTGTGTGGTGAAGAAAACATACAACAGAAGGAAAATGAATGGCTAAACAAATATCAGAAGAGAGTAAAATGGAATTGCACCAGAGGCGTAACATGTGGATGGATTCAGGGTAGGAGAGGGGAAGCAAAGGACATAATAAAGTAAGATAAGAAGAAAATGAATAAGAAATAAAGTATAGATAAATCTAAGGATCATCTTAGACTGTTCCACAAACCTTTCGAGGGCGATATATCAAGTGAGGGTAGATTTGAGACTTCAACATACACATTTATCAACACATATGAGAATGTACGTGAGGGGTAGAATGCTAAGTTTCCAAGTATGTTTAGCACACAGTATTCTCAACATCCAGCACTACCAGACTGGGTTGGGAGATGGATGTAGGGACATTTATTGAAGGACTATTACCCCAATAAAGCCACTAGACTGAACATGTTCTGATTATTCTGGCAAGGAGGAGCAAATGCAGTTTCTGTCTTTGGTAATACTGGGAGGGAAGCGACTGTGGTGTACTACAAACCACTGGAGTGATGAGCAAGAAGTAGGCAGCTGACACCTTGGACAGCAGGATCGAACTGTAGATCCTGCCCAACGGTTGTTTTGGAAAGGAAGCAACATTTTGGTAAACAAGAGTTGGGTTTAGATCGTGAATCCACTGCGCTAAACATGCTTTGAAACATAGCGTTCTGCTCCTCGCATGTCATTGTCATTTGGGTTAGTAACCTTGTACACTGAGTTCTTCGTTGATAGGTTATCCCTTGATAGATTTATGGTATAGCTGATTGTGGTCATTATATCTTTCCACAACTTTTATCCTTTGATGCTGTCCGTCACAATAGACCGATAAAGATGTTGAAAGTCCAGGTTGGTGTTAGTCATCAACTTCAGTTCGTCGAGTTTTACGCAAAGGGGAAAGAGATGACGACACAGCTCGGAGATTCCTTGTCATGTTGTGTAAATGTGACAAGTGGGGTCCTCCAGGACTCAGTACTAGGAACGCCGCTGTTTCTGGCTTATGTTAATGACTTACAAGATAGAAATTAGCAGATGTAAATGACTTACAAGGTAAAAACCGACTGATGTAAATGACTTACAAGATAAAAACTGACTGATGTAAATGACTTACAAGATAAAAACTGACTGATGTAAATGACTTACAATATAAAAATTGGCTGATGTAAATGACTTACAAGATAAAAACTGACTGATGTAAATGACTTACAAGATAAAACCTGACTGATGTAAATGACTTAACAAAACAAACCTGACGTATGCGTAAATATGTCTGAAGACAATGCCAAGCTTATGAAAGAAATCCATAACACATGAGAGTGCAACACGGTGTAAGAAGACGGAGCAAATGCGGTAATGATCACGTATATGTCAACTGAAATGAAAACCAAGTGTTATGGAGATGCAAGGGCTGAAAACTGATTGGGCTCTGAAGAGCAAACAGGAAGGAAACAAGTGACGAAAATCAACCTGCAGAAGGGGCTTGCTAAAATGACACTATACCCAAGTTATTTACCAGAGAATCACATTAGGAGAGTCGTGAGATAAATCTATCATGGCAATTGTCCAAACTCAAGTATGTTAAGATGTTCAACTAGGTGTTTACGACGTGTGTCTGACCCAAGCTAATACATGAGTCATCAGTAGAGTTCCCTCACCCTAGAGATGACACAGAACCACAAGAGAGGGTCTAACCAAGTGCATCACACACTGTGTGTCGGGATGACGGTGGATCAGTTGCCCACGCGAACTATGTACACATTCACCAAAGAGTTCACAGTAATGTTAACATTGTCCATGTTTTTGTTATCTAAAGAAAAATCCCAGGTATTAGCAAATACCCGGTATAGTCAGATAACAGGTATGGGCAGATACCAGGTATAGGCAGATAACAGGTATGGGCAGATACCAGGTATAGGTAGATACCAGGTGTAGGCAGATAACAGGTATGGGCAGATACCAGCTTGAAAAGGGATTATATATCACTTGACTGATGGACTCCAGGCCTTCTCTCCTGAGGCACGTCCTGGTCAGGCATCGCTGGTCAGCCGCTAGTTGTCATATAAATCAAGGATCACGTGCACGAGGGACGAAGTGGCGTCTGGAAAGCAGTTGAGGTATAAGGTGTAACATGGTGCGTGCGTATGTGAGGACGTGCCAGGCTCTGGTCTCAAACAGACTTCATCTTGCGCTGCGTTCGACCGAAATTTCACACTTCTTTTTATACAAGTAGAACGATACATTAACTATTTTCATACACGTAAAGTTAAGGTATTGTCTTCCTTAATGATTTATTTACTACAGCATTGTGTTATATGACTCATGAAAAATACCTTTTCAATTTTTTTAATCTTTTTGTAACTTTATCAGCCTCGTATAACGTCACACAGACCTCTCAGTACCCTCGTACAACACGCCGACGATCAACACAAACTTTTTTCTCGATTCTGTATTGGGGAAAACACAGAGCACAGTAGACAGACGAAGAAGGAAGCGCTCTTAAACTAATGGGATTTGCGTGTCGGTGTTGTTCATTAGTTAGATAAATGACCGAGGGAGGGAGGGATGGAGGGCTCTGGCGGTACCAGGTACAGGGTCGCTGGGTTGTTTGCCTCCCTACACCTCACCTACACTCGCATACCTGCCATGATCCCTGCTACGTTTTCAAAGCTCGCGCTCGAGAGATGAACATTTGTAACACGGTAACGTGGGTGTGTATGGCTGGATGTGTCATCTTATTGACATGAGCACATTTCTGGTTATTTCAACACGTCACTGATCCCTGATTACCTGGTGATTCTTGATGTGTTTGTCAACACTGACATCACTGCAGATGTGTAATGTGTGATGCCGGCTGGGACATGTAGTGGGCTAGGCTGCACATGCACAACCCAGAACCCTGGAATATCTGGTGGGCGTGACTGCACGAGCATATCCCACGACCCTGGGACATGTGGTGGGCTAGGTTGCACATGCGCATCCCAGGACATCTTTCCCAGAACCTCCTGCAGCTCTAACTGCGCTACACTTAGTAACAGGATCAGATACAGTCCTTTGAAACGAACTCAGTTCGGCAAAGATAAAAGCCTCGCCAGAGTGGCTCTTCACTCGCAGCGTTGGCCTCACACATGATGCGTCCAGCACGCACATGACCGTTCTTAGTTGCTGGAGCGAACGAGACTAACCTGTTCGCTAGTCGACGGATCTCTAGCATGCTCCGGGAGGGTGTGTCTCCCTCTGCAACTTCTTCTGAAGGGATGAGCAAGAATTCTAGCCACACGAGACTAAGCAACAACAGGTCTGTGATACGTGCTACACTGATGGCATCAACGTGTTCTCTCCCTCTGAGTGTACAATTGCCGACGTGTACCTCGACACCGTAGTATTGGAATCCTTCGGGCTTTTGGGGAAGACATTGGTGCGTGAGGTAGTGACTGTTTTACGGTTATCGACAGAGACCAATCAGTCAATCTACCTTTGAGAGAAGCGGGCACTTAAACCATCTATGCTCAGTATGTGTACGTGAACCATTCATGCTCAGTAAGTGTACGTGAATTATTATGCTCAGTGAGTGAAAGTGGACCATTATGCTCGGTAAGTGTACGTGGACCATTATGCTCAGTGAGTGTACGTGGACCATTATGCTCAGTAAGTGTACGTGGACCATTATGCTCAGTAAGTGTACGTGGACCGTTATGCTCAGTAAGTGTACGTGGACCATCATGTTGAGTAAGTGTACGTGGACCATTATGCTCAGTGAATGTACAAGACAAGTGAGGGCTAGCCAGACTCACCCCAGGTCCGCTGCTCGGGCACCGTCACGTTGAAGGGGTGGATCATCTCTGGGCCGGGCTGGTACTCCTCGGCCACGGCGCGGATGAACACCTGGTAGGTAGTGGCTGGGTTGAGGGTGAGGAAGGTGCTCTTCACGTAGTGCGTGGCGTTGCCCTGGGGCTCGGGCGAACCCTCCACGCTGCTGCTCACCACCTCATCCGATCCCTCCTGCAGAAGGGAAAAAGAGGAGCACGTGGGCGTCGTATTGCAACTCCTGTGAAATATGTACAGCGTATACATCAACTAAGCACGTTACATAGGGCCTCTAACAGGCATGATGGAACACTTGCGGGAGAGAATGGTTTCCAACACGCATGGCTGGAAGGATAGTAACTGGCGCCTTAATATGTGTCATGTGTGACGCGTGTGATAACACAGAGGGACGGAGAGTTTGTGTCATGACACAGCGGTGACGTGTGAGTATCATGACACAGCGATGACGTGTGTCATGACACAGCGGTGACGTGTGAGTGTCATGACACACCCCGTGTGAGTGTCATGACACAGCGGTGACGTGTGAGTGTCATGACACAGCGGTGACGTGTGAGTGTCATGACACACCCCGTGTGAGTGTCATGACACAGCGGTGACGTGTGAGTGTCATGACACACCCCGTGTGAGTGTCATGACACAGCGGTGACATGTGAGCGTCATGACACAGCGGTGACGTGTGAGTGTCATGACACAGCGATGACGTGTGAGAGGTCTCCCAGCACGTCATGTAAGGTCGGTTTGTGTGGTAAGAACTGCAGACATACATCATATCTACCAGTGCCTGAGTGTGGATCTTCTAGACCGGATTTACATACGTCAGTCTGTAATGTATCATGTGGATATGATGTATATTGTGGATGTGAATCTGATGTAGAATTTAGATGTTGATATTGACGGAATAAACCTTATTGAAGAGACGAGGTTAAACGGCTGATAACTGGTGTCAGAATGGTCAGTAACTATGAATGTGTGTACACCACATGGGGGCCACTGGACAGAGCATGTGACCTGGTAACATGACCTTCACCTTGCTGCGGATCAACCAGTACAACCAGCAGAGGGCACGTCTCGACCAGCCTGACCAACCATCGGCTGTAAACAATCGTCCACATCGCCATCATAAGGATCGGCGAACAGGGCGCTACACTCACCATACAGTGAGGAAATGCTACCTTCATTGTTTATGACGTGCGACAGGTTGTGAAGGTTGTGAATACAGCTGAAAGTACGGTATGTATATATATATATATATATATATATATATATATATATATATATATATATATATATATATATATTTCTTGTTGCTTCCTGTCATATGATAGAGTAAGACAGGCTGGGGCAGACAAACATAAGAGAGTGGCTGTAAGTTAATGCGCAGGTTTCCGTTCGATCTAAGAATTTATATAAATTCAAATTTCCGCTCATAATTTTCCTGGATTATTTCGGTGTGTTATTCTGAAGTTTATGATAATTCTAAGGCGTTATTCTATATAATTTCTTTGAGGAAGGGGTTTATTAACTAGCAGCAGAAGTAAAATGTCTTAGAATAGTTTAAGACACCAGAAAAACACACCAAAATAAACGATTCCAATAATGAGTTGAAATACCACATATTGTAATGCCAAATTTTCATTTCACATCTGTATTGTATGGATACTGGAGAACTTTTTTTTTCAACACATTCTGCTGTGCACGACCCACAACTGCCAAGTGCCAGAGCAGCTCAGACGGAGTTCAGTGATTAGCGAGGTGCCTCAGGGTTCGATCCTGGATCATAAACACTAACTTGCTGGAAAATTTCAAACATGAGATATAGATGAATACTTGGCTTAATATGGCTGCCACGAGTGGGTCATAGGGCCTTCTACAGTCTCTTATATTCCTAGTTTTTTGGCCCCTTCTTGACGCATTTCGGGACGTACCAGTTCATCAGGTATCTGTAAAGGGCACAGTGAGCGCCTCACCTCCTTGTAGGTGAAGTAGTAGAAGCTGATGGGCGCCAGGCTCTCCACCTCCCAGGTGAAGTTGTAGGTGAGGGGGTCTTGTGTGGGTGTGACCCCCACCACATGGACGGGTCCTGGGGCGGCCACCACCGTCACCGTGGCCAGGTCCCGTGACCACTGGTTGTACACGTAGCACTGGTAGTTACCCAGGTCGCTCGGGGTCAACTGCTGCAGCTGTGGTAGGAGAAGAGAGACTTAGGTGAGTTGAGGGAGAGGGAAAGAAAATAGGGAGGGAGACATGAGCAGGCTTGTTCGTGAGAGGGACCACAGTCCACAGATCTAGAAAGTGACGAAGACTCAGTGCGCATGACCACACATGGTACGATCTCGATGGCAATGATCACAGTAAGGTGTAGTTAGAAGCTGTACCTGAAGATCCTGAAGGAAATGATCACAGAGAGGTGTAGTTAGAAGCTGTACCTGATGATCCTGAAGGAGGTCAACGTTTGTAAGGTAGCTGATGGATTTATCTGAATCAAATCACAGTCTTCATTAAGGGAAAGATAATATCTTACTTTATCCACCTGGGAGCAACTTTTACCATCGGCTTGTGGTCCAGGGACTAGAATGTGTGGTCCAGTGACTAAGAATGTGATCCAGGGACGAGGACATGTGGTGCAGGGACTAGGACATATTTTCCAGCGACTAGGACACATGTAATTGGTAGCGAGAGGTATACATAGGACATAATCTGTCGGTGAGCCGAAGTTTTCAGTTGTTGATGGCAACAGTTTCCTTTAGGAAACCATTACGTGTGTGCCCGGGTCACTCCTGCAGGGTTCGCCAGCATACGGCATTCGGACACTCTCAGGATCAACGGCTTAGACGCTAGATTTACCAACTGATACAGTCTCTCCCAGTACACAGTTGATGAGAAATATATGTATATTTTTTTAACAAAAATAATGTTAAATTAACGAGTTATAATTCACGAGTCGGTCGTATATACACGAGTCAGCGGTACAGACACGAAATAGCAGTGAAGACACAGGTCAGCAGCACAGCCACTAGTCAGCAGAGCAGACACGAGTTAGCAAACACAGACACAAGTTAGCAGGAAAGAAACGAGTTAGCAATAAAGACACGAGTTAGCAGTACATACACAGTACATTACCTGCTGATGGTGTTAGAGGCATGACCTACAGGCAGTGTTAGGAGTCATTACTAGCAAGTAGCATAAGAGGCATTACCTACTGTTAATGTTAGAGGCATTGCCTGCATGTCGTGGTAGAGGCATTACGTGTAGGTAGTAGTATAGGCGTTAACTACTAGTAGTGTTAGAGGCATTACTTGCGATTAGTGTTGGAGACTTATCTGGAGGTAGGTAGTAGCAGGAACATTACTTGGAGGTAGCTAGTGTGGGGACATTACCTGGAGGTAGGTAGTAGCAGGAACATTACTTGGAGGTAGCTAGTGTGGGGACATTACCTGGAGGTAGCTAGTGTGGGGACATTACCTGGAGGTAGGTAGTAGCAGGAACATTACCTGGAGGTAGCTAGTGTAGGAACATTACCTGGAGGTGGTGTAAGAGGCCTCACCTGCAGGTAGTGGATGTCGTTGCGAGAGAAGTACCGGTGAGTATCGTCATTAGGGACGGGCCCCTCGCTGTTGTACCACACCACCTGCAACAGATCACATCGTTAGTCTGCCACTCGTGTCACCTGACCACAACACCTGCAGGAACCAAATACAGTAATAACCCAAGAAGGTACTGAAGTTCTCACCAGGGACTTGGGAAACTTGAACAAGGTGACCCTCTTCACTGCATCACGCACCTCTTCAGGGAACATTCAGCCCAACTCATCAACAATCACTTCGCTACCACATGCCACAGACTCTCACGCCTTGACACCGTCTGCTTCCCAGCACCAACACTCCTGAGTCAGTGGAGGCACTTGAAGTCTTCAGACGCTACACATCCTCGAGGTAAAGGTCTCCACTGTAGTGCATTAAATATGAAACTCAGCAGCGCTCGGAACTAGTCAGGCTCCGCTGCACCATCATCTAGTGTTTTCTCCAGCAATCAAATATGACCCGATGACCCGTTGACTGGAAGACGCCATAGGCTTCCCCAGCACAGAAGTCAACAAACACAGTCTTCCAGTAAGTTAGAACTCACCACCATCACACCGACCCCCAGCCGACTATATGAGAGTTGTGTATCTAGCTGGAGGTTACAGAGACACTGCAGCTTGATAGACATTCAGCAACCCAGTAATATGAAGATCTCGTTTACCTCGTCAGCTTACTGGACTTCATCTATTGCATCATAAGAAACCGCAAGACCTCTGTAAGTCCCATCTTCGGTGACTTCAAAGTTTTGGTTTCTACTTTCTTCTACGGCTGAAGACCGACTCCCTGCGCCTGAACTCAAGAACATTTGCTCAGTTTCCATTTCCCCGGCTCACCTATGCCTCCCAACCTAGTCTTCCTCCTTATCTACCACATAACAGGATCTACTGGAAAGGATATTAAAGAGGGCATATCTGATTATCCTTGGTCTCTGCTACACCACTGTATCATGAAGCGCTCAACACTTGGTCTTCTCGACTACCACCATCCATCTCCTGGACCTCAGCCGACGGTTCGGGATGAAGCCGCTGTACCATCTTTGCCAGGGTCACCTCCTGCCTACTCCCTAAACTCCTCGTTCCCAGGTTGCAGTTCCCCACCGAAACCGCATCGAACACATATAAACGTCTAAAAGAACCTTTACAAGCACCATCCCTCCACGACTTTATATTTCTACCTCACACCACTCCTCACACCACCACCTCACACCAATCCTCACCATCACCTAACACCACCACCTGACACCGCCACCTGACACCACCACCTGACACCACCACCTGACACCACCACCTCACACCACTCCTCACCATCACCTAACACCACCACCTGACACCACCACCTCACACAACTACCTCACACCACCACCTCACACCACCACCTCACACCACTCCTCACGCCGGACCCGTTCATCCGTCTACACTTTCTTCTTTCTCTTCGAGTATACAATAAACCTTGGCACCAGGTTCTGTTCCAGTGCGTCTTGTAGTATACCCTTCATTACTCTTTGGTTATATCGCAGACTTGATGAGTTATCACACTTATACTTACTACTGTCAACAGTTAGACCCGCTCGTCGAAAACTATTATGCAACAATCTAGATAAATGTCATTTCAACAAAATATTTCTGAGAGTTAAGACCGGTCACCAGGATGCACTAGATGAGTGGTTTCCTCCCAGTAGTGTGTGTGAGCCGTGCAGATCATACCTAAGGTTAATCTTACATGTTCTGAACATCTTCAGTGACAGAAGGCCGTGAACTAGATCTTCCAGTAATGTTTAAAAACATGTATATAATCCTCTGTGCTTCAGTCACCTCAAAACCGCAAGGTCAAGTTGCGATTTCCAGTGCAAGACTAAGATTTTAGGTGTGAGGCTGGAGGTGATCCACAGGGTGAAGGACAGGCATGTTAATGGTATGCCCCTCGAGGAGGCTGCAAACCACTGCATTAGATTATGGTTATACAAATTGTACCACCTTGCTTGGTAACACTGGCGTTAGGGTGAGGAGGCGACGCTAACACACGGGTCACCATCATGTGTCATCCGGCTCTAGCGTAAGGGTGACCAGCTCGTGTTAGGCAACAATGATATATGGACGACCCTCTTGCGTTAGGTGACGCTAGTGTAGGAGGGAGTAACTAACGTTGGAGGACGCGACTGCAGGGGTGACCAGGTTGCGTTAGACGTCGTTGGTAGAGGGATGGCGGTGGCCATATTCCATTAGACATCAACAGTAGTGACTACCTGATGTTAGACGGTACTGTTGCAGAGGTGACGGGCTTGATTTCCACAACACTCGTGTAGTGGTGACCACCGAGCGTTAGCAGACGACCAGTTTGTCGGAGTCACCAATTTACATTAAAGGAATATTGTGACCATCATCGCCCAGACGACCCCAGATAGTTGTGACGAGCGTACGTAATATAACACTGCTGTCAGGGTTGGCTGGCTTGCGTCAAATGTTCTTAGACTCTAAGGTTCATCAGCTGGAGAGAGGAGTAGATACTGTTCATGTACCGTTAGACGACCCAAGGTTAGGGGCTGCTAGTATGCGTTCAACGACCCTTGTGTAGGATTTACCAGCTGGCATCAGACGACACAAGTGAGTGGTGACCAGCTTGTGTTAGGCGACTTTAGAATAGGAGTGGCCAACTTGTGTTATAAAGACATTAGCTTAAAGGAGAGTGGTTTACCTTCGAGGTGACTAATGTGTCTAGTTTCTTACACGTCCATTGCATTACATGGGAAAGACAAGATTACAGAGGGCTCGTTGGCCCATGTCTTCGTTGTCTGTTTTGGACTTCAGTATTAAGTGCCACATGACATTACGTTAGACGTCACTAGAATGTAAGGGTAACCAGATCATTTCAGACGACATTCGTATGTGTGTGTTACGACCACTAGGCGCTACGTGGCACGAACACAAGGGTGGCTCTCTTGGATGAAATTGGCAATGGGTCAACGGGTCAACACTAGATCGTAGACGTAAACATCTCGAGTTTATTGACGCTTGTGTAGGAATGGCCAACTTGCATTAATCGACGCAGTTGCAGTGGGGACCAGTTTGTGTTAGACGAAACTTGTTCAGAGCTGACGAGCTTGAACTGTGTACGACACTGGTGTAGGGACGACCAGTAGGTGACAGTTGACGCTACTATACGTATGGGTGACGACCATGTGTCAGGAGAGCCAGTTGTGAAGGCGATCATCATCCGTCAGACAACACTGGGGTAAAGTTAGTGTTGGGTAGTCCAGCTTGTGGTAGACGACACTGAGCGTCCGGATGACGGACTTGGTGTACGTCAGCCCACTGGGGTCTGGTTAAGACCCTTTCTGACCCATGTAATCCTTTTGCGCTACAGCTCACAGGATGAGCAGGGGGTGTACAATAAACTTGCTGGGGTTGCCAGCACAAATCAACTCAATGTGTAGAGGTGCAGGTGTTGGGTCAAGTGTCTGTAGGTTGGCCTGGTGAAGCGGGCCGTGGCTGACCATCCTTCACTTCACCTTAGGCTTATCCAAAGCCACTTTCAGATCACACGGGAGACGTCCCTGCCCGGATACTTGAGAACACGGGATACGATACAATGTGGGAATGATAAACGAAGGAATATTACCCATATAGTGCATAGAATCGAACGAACAGTATGAAAGCTGAAATTATAGAAGAAAAATATGTCAAAGGAGTGTGAGTGACCGCTGCGATGTGTGGCGTGAGTGGCGGAGAGTCCGGGCGAGAAGCGCAACGGCAGGCGGCCCAGGTCCGTCCGCCTCCACTGGTAAAAAAAATGATCTGCTTCACTGATCAAAATGAAGCTAATGTAGAATGACGCACCGGACGGAATGGTGATCATCCTGGGGGGAAGAAAGTCCCTGGGAAGACTGACCTGCGCCCTGAGAGCAACACAAGGAGGACGCTGACCTGAAGCTGGTCATACCAGAGGGAGAGGATATTGTACGTGAAGACCCTGACCTGGTGCTCACCCTGACCTGGGGCTGTGGTCAACACAGGGTGACACTGACCTGGGGCTGAGGTCAACACGGGGAGGACAGTGACCTGAGGCTGAGGTCAATATAGGGGGACACTGACCTGGGGCTGTGGTCAACACAGGGTGACACTGACCTGGGGCTGAGATCAACACGGGGAGGACAATGACCTGAGGCTGAGGTCAGCACAGGGAGATACTGACCTCTGGCTGGGGTTCACCGTTGATCCGGCAAGCCAGCAAGGCCTGGCGCAGGTCACTCTGCGCCTCCACCTTGGTCATCTCGGCCTTGACCTCCACATCTGCAAGAACAGAACAGAAGAACAGTGTTAGTAGTGAGCATGATAGTGATGATGATGATGATGATGATCTTGATGATCACAGACCTTGTGATAATGACATACGATTACATAATGACTACAGTGATTATCATCATCAAGGTAATAGTGATGAAGATAGTAATATTTACGACCACATTGATAGTGATGAGAATGATGGCCAGCAGTGAGGCGTGTATACACACAGCCTTCGCAGTCAAGATCGCCACAGTGCAGGAGAAACAAACCTCCTGTGTACAGTGTAAATGTTATGGTATCAACCCAGTTACAACCTGCGACGCTCACCATGGGAGACACGCCTCCAGGCAAGCCCAGCTCCCCTGCTACATCAAGTGTACACCTCTGTACCTGTGATTAAGCTGTTGTGTTATTCTGGATGAAATCATTGTGAACACTTGCATTACCCCGGGTCTGTCTGACGGTGTGTCCGTAGTGGCTGGAGTGGCAGCTGATCTACGTCATCTGCAACCTTCCTCATTCTCACCGACACCCGGGGAGATAGGCCACGACTTCCACCTGCCTCCCCTCTTTCGTTCCCCTTTTCTCCCCTCCCCTCCCACCCAGATCTCCAGCTTCCCCAGTACCTCCTGCCCTTCACTGTCATGTGTCTTCTGTCTTTCCGTCTCATTCATGTCTCGAAGCTTTCCCTCCACATCTGTCCCCTACCGTCCGGGTGGCTAACAATCTCTGTCTCTGCCCCTTCGTTTCTCTCCCACATCTCCTTACGTCTCTTCCCTGTCCCTCACATCTCTTCCCTTCCACTCTCATCTCGTCGCCTCCCTCCTCCTCCATCCATATCTCCCTTCCTCGGCAGGTGTTCTCACTACGTCTCTCTGTCACTCCCTCTCCCTAACATTTCTCGCTCCCTACATTTCCTCCTTTGTTCTGCATCATGCTCCTCCCCTCCTGCCCCTTCCGTGTCACGTCACTTCCCTTCAGTACCAACCTCACTTTCCTCCTCCCTTACCATCCCCGGGGATGCTCCTCCCTTACGCTCCACGTCTCTCCTTTCACCCTGTATCTCCTCCCTTCCTCGTTCTCCTTCAATATATATCCTTCTCCTATCTTCACGCTCTTTCTAAACTCCTTGCCCTTCGCTCTCTTCTCTCTCTCTCTCTCTCTCTCTCTCTCTCTCTCTCTCTCTCTCTCTCTCTCTCTCTCTCCTGAGTCGATGGTCCTTCCCCTGAGGGTAACAGGGAGCAACTCACAGGGCACTTGCACTTCGAAGACTCCCTCCTCGTCTGGGGCGAGGCTGTTGGCTGAAAGGCAGGTGTATTGACCAGCGTCCTCCCGGCGCACGTCGCTCAGGGTCAGCATGGGGCCCTCATGGAGGAAGTCCTGCTCGAGGAGAAGGAAACATGACGAAGGAGGAGTCAGACAACCACATCAAAATGATGGAAATGTAAAAACAAGAAATGATAAGGTTGTGGACCTTCTCGGTTCCCTGAAACTCTATCTTTCTGGTAAGTGATGGACGAACTAACCAAGACGCTACCCGCAGGAGGTAAAGGTCTACCTCATGAACCAGGTCTCCTCTCACTCCTTGTGTAACCAGGATTATGACACAGAGGCGGTGACAACCTTCCGACCACATGCCTACATCATGAGGCAGTTGTCTACCACCACCTGTGCCAACACTGTTCCCTTTGGCCTAGATTATCATGACTCATTCTGCGTAATTAGTCAGAATCCTCATCATTTCCCCCTCCCTCCCATTAACTCTCTCTCTCTCTCTCTCTCTCTCTCTCTCTCTCTCTCTCTCTCTCTCAGGGGATAAAGTCAGGGGTTAGTGCGAGGGCGAGACCTAAGGATGGGGTAGCACTATTACTGATGTAAGAGTTGTGGGAATGTGCGAATGTTTGAGGAATATGTGTGGTGTGAGGTGAGTTGACCGAATAAGAAATGAAAAGAGTAAGAGAGAAGTGTGGTAATAAGAAGAGAAATCTGCGCTGCAATTATATGGACATGGAGAGAATGAGTGAGGAGAGGATGACTAAGAGGGTGTACATGTTCAAAGTGGGAGGAACAAGGAAAAGAAGGAAACTATGGAGGAGGTGGAAGGATGGAGTGAAAGATGCTTTGAGGGATCGGGGTCTGAACATGCAGGAGGATGTGAGGCGTGCACGGGACTGAGTGAATTGGAACGATGTGGTGCACAGGGGAAGATGTTCTTTCAGTGGACAGACTCAAGACATACGAAGCCGTCAGGGGAACCACGGAAAGGTTTTGGTGGGGGACATGGTCGTGAATAAGGGGCTCTGGTTTCGGTGTATTAGATATAACAGCTAGAGAGTGGGTGAGCAAATGAGGCCATTTCTTCGTCTGTTCCTGGCGCTAACGTGGGAATCAGTAAAACTGGAAATCAATGAGAAAATGGCCCAGGGAAGGGGAGCAGCAGGTGTGGACTGACCTCCTTGTACCAGATGACGGTGGGGAGCGGGTCGCCGGTGGCGTTGCAGGTGAGGATGATGGTGTCGCCGACGGTGACCGAGGCCCTCATGTTGGACGGCTCGTACGTCACCTGAATCTCCCTCCTCTCTGCCGTGCACATGTAGCAACGATCGTTAACACAATGGTCCTCATGGCCACGGGAGAAACTTCTCATTTTCCCCGTGGACTCAGGAATATATCTATATCTATATCTATCTATCTACCTATCTATCTATCTATCTATCTATCTATCTATCTATCTATCTATCTATCTATCTATCTATATATATATATATATATATATATATATATATATATATATATATACATATATGAACACATACACAGGAGGATGTATGGACTGTATGTTGGCAGGTTTAGTAAGGTGAAGGGTACTGGAGATCAAGGCATGAAGAGGAAGATGGAGACTTTAGAGAGAACCAGAGGAGTGAGGGTGGACGATTTCCTACTGCAGGGCTCGCCTGACGTGTGGGCTGCACCGAGATCAGAAGTTAGTAAGTGGGAGGCAGATAAGCCGGCGATGACTGTAGACCAGGAGATCACATTGCAACAAAGGAAGAAACGGTAGTAGAGGAATGTATTCAGGGAAGAGGATTATTTAAAGGCGTAGTGAAAAAAAAAATGAAGTGATCAGTAAGATATGATTAGGGTAAAAGGGGACGACTGGTGAGAGTTACATTGAAAATGGAGATGCGTTGACGATTGGTTTAGTAACCTACGTGAAGAAAGATGTTAACCTTGAACCAGTCATGGGTATTGTCATCAACTGAGACAGATCAAGAGAAGGACGAACAAGAGGTAAAGAAAACGTTCAGAAGCTAAAGAATGAGGGACATCATGAGTGACACGAGAGAAGCTCGACCTCAACACCCACACAGAGAGGATACGAGGAAGTGTCGCAGCAAGACTGGAAGATCCGTGTGTTAGTGTTGAGGGATTGTTAGTGAACGGAGAAGAGCTGAAGTTTATACACCGAATGTAGAGACAAGTGAAATATGGGCGACCAAGTGGAAATGTTGGTCATGAACACACGAGACTTATATACCAAAGATGTAAGAAATAACAGGTGTCTCTGTAAGGCTATACATGTTATCAAGGATGAAGGCAGGCGTCACAGGGTGTCGGGGTTTGGCTTTCCCAAGATGTGACAACTTAATGTTCCAAGAAATAATAACGTATGAAATATTTGAATACTTCGTAATGAGAGAAGATCAACTGGTGAACTTTGCATGGTAGTGTTGATCTAGAGTCCTCTAGAGAATATTGATGAACCAGAACAACTATTTAATGAATATATGGGAAACACAGTCAGGATCTTACAGGGAGGCACAAATCCTTAGAGTATATACAAATTTCCTCTATGAACATATCGGTGACCACGGTGTAGTCAGAGGGAGTAGTACACCATCAGTATTAGATTTTATCTTTTTGTACGATAATATAGAAGTAGAAAATGTTATAAACGATAAGCCACTCCAAAAAAAAAAAGGTGATTAAACTTATCTGATTGGTAGGTGAGGACATGGAACAGATCAGAGCAGACGCTGGCTACACACACAGAGAAGATAAAGTCGAGAGAATCAACAGTCTTCGGGAAAGTGAGCTGGGAAAACGGAATTTCACAAGAGGAATATATAACATTTTTATGGAAGATTTTGTGACATATGTAATGACGGGTTTAATATATGGATACTGATGACATTAAGTAGAGAGAGGAGGTTAAGAAAGAGAGGTAGACGTATATAGGGCAATAGTTTCACAATGAATATTTTGATGAAAACAGAAGAGTTGTTGAAAGCCTTTCACGATATAAGGCGTGGTAAAGCGGCTGGAGTGGATGGAATTGCAATTGAAGTTTTCAAGAAAGGGGATGACATTTCCAGTGTATGTGTGGCTCCAGGTTTGGTCCCTCGGGATAGGCAGAATGCTTACATCGTGCCATTATCTAATGACAAGAGAGACAAAAGTGAATGTTCGAATTAAAGAGGTATAAGACTGGTTGAGTATACCTGGTACGTTGTATGGGAGAGTGGTAACTGAAGTGATGATGGCATGTAAAGAGCATCAGGTTAGAGGGGTTCAATGTGGCTCAAGCAGTGGCGGAGGATGTGTGGACCAGCCGTTTCCTTTGAAAGAATTTGTGGGAGATGTGCTTAGAGAGAGATAAGGATGTGTATGTGGTATTTATGGATCTGTAAAAAGCGCATTATGAGGTTCATAGAGATGCTTTGTGTAAGTTGCTACGAATATACAGTGTGGAACGAAAGCCAACAGAAGCGGTACAGTGAAAGGGCTACAAGGAGGGTCAGTGTGAGGGCTGCAGGGAGACAAAGTGTAAGGGCTGCAGGGAGGCACAGTGTGAGGGCTACAGGGAGGGGTCAGTGTGAGGGCTGCAGCGAGACACAGTGTAAGGCATTACAGTATTATACCACCACTCACCGATGACATCCAGGGTGTGGGTGACGGTCTGGCGGGCCCAGGCCATGCTACAGGTGTAGCTGTCCTCGTCCTCGAAGGTCAGGTCGTAGATGGTGAGGTTGTTGCCATGCATGCCCAGCTTCCCGGACCGCAGTATGTCGTGGAACTGGCGAGGCACCACAAAGCGACCTCGGGTGTTCTTCTGCTGCATGATCAGCTCGCGATCGTTGGGCGCCTCGCCCTTGAACCAGAACACCGACCTGCGGCCTGAGACCCAAATCACATATATCATCAGGTGTAGCTACACAGTCAACAACCCTTAACTATGTGGTTACCTCGACATAGGGACAATGACCTTCCTGAAGCACCTGTGTTAAAATATATTTGATTTATACTTTCTCTCAATCTGTTTATCTATCTGTCTATCTTTCTGTCGAGTAGATGTGGCCAGACGGGTAAGACTGTACCGGAGAGGTGTTATTGGCATAGACATTCAGTACGCAGGGATGACCACAAAAATGCGATCGTTAAACATTGTCATGAAAATGATCACTACATAGATCTTGAAAATCCCTTTATTTTATAACCCTCTGCTGATTATGTCACACATAACGTCATTGAATCTTTCTTAATTGCTAATACTAAGAACTTTAATTTCTCCCTAGGCAATTTCAAAGCCCATCCTAGCATTAACCAAATTATCATGAGAGAATTAACAAAACACGAAAACAAAAAAAGTTGTTCATGACACACCCAGCTACACAGGTCAACCCCCGCCTCTTGACCCTCCTTAATCACTCTCCCTTATAAGAGTTACGACTAGACATAGTAGACAGTGCTTGGCCTAAACAGATTGGTGTTAGACGGCGGGAATCAAGTGTGATGTTTGGATTTAAACAATTTTAAGTACTGGCACCAAATGAGGTGCATTGTCTCCATGAAACATGTCGTGCCACATGTATATAAAAATTACATGTTAGATAAAATTGTATGAACTCCTACTGATGTGCGATTTCACCTTCATATATATATATATATATATATATATATATATATATATATATATATATATATATATATATATATATATATATATATATATGTGTGTGACCTTGTAAATCACGAAGGAAAATCAAAGCTGGAAAATTTGCTTAAACGCTTTCATATATATCAACACATCTTCAGAAGCAAATAGTAACAAATCACAGATGAAGCAAAAGACACGAAAGCGCATATTTTCCTGCTTTGATTTTCCCTCGGGTCTACAAGTTCATCTGTAATCGTTACATGTCTGCTTCATATATATATATATATATATATATATATATATATATGGCGCGGGCTACACTTACCGACGTCACTGATGGAACACGGGAGGGTGACGGAGTGGCCCACCTCGCCCTCGAAGTGGCCAGGCTCAGTCAGCATCCTGGCGGCGACCCGCTCCCGCCCTCTCGCTGCTGACGCACCTGTCGACATCAGTTACTTGAAATTATGACTATATGTGCGTATTTCTCTCTCTCTCTCTCTCTCTCTCTCTCTCTCTCTCTCTCTCTCTCTCTCTCTCTCTCTCTATATATATATATATATATATATATATATATATATATATATATATATATATATGAATAAAGCTTACTGGAAAGCTAGGAGGCCATTTCATGCTTCACGTAACGAAGATGTGACAAATAAGGATAAGTCTAAAAGTTTATTGTTGCCCTATTCTCCCAACTTAGCTAATTTAAGACATGTTCTAAAAACAGTTCTTATAATGTTGCAGTCCATTACAACACCATCAGCGAGACCTTATAGAATAATAGGCCAAATCATGCAACAATTGGGAGTGTTTACGCCGTCCAATGCAAGGCATGTAAATATGTTTATGTAGGCCAGACTGGTAAGGCTGTAACGGAGAGGCGTTATTGGCATAGACAGCCAGTCCGGAGAGGTGACCACAAAAATGCGATCGCTAAACATTGTCATGAAAATGATCACCTTATAGATCTTGAAAATCCCGTTATCTTATACTACTCTGTGGATTATGCCACACACAGCGTCACTGTGACTGTTTTAATTGCTAATACAAAAAACTTTTATTTGTCCCCAGGCAATTTTAAAGCCCATTCTGGCATTAACCAAATAATTAGGAGAGAATTGACAAAACATGAAAACATAAAGAAATACATGACACACCCAGCTACCCAGGTCAACCCCCGCCACCTGACCCTCCTTGATCACTCACCCTTACAAAGGTTACGACCAGATATAGCACACAGTGCTTGGCCTAGCAAGATTGGTGTTGGACGGTGGGAACCAAGTGTGATGTTGGGATTTAAATAACTCTGTTAAGTACTGGCACCTGATGAGGTGGATTATCTCCACGAAACATGTCGTGCCACATGTATAGAAAAATTACATGTTGAACGAAATTTATGTACTCCTGCTGGTGCGATTTCACCATACTATCGTCACGGACAAATGTGATCATATACATATACAAATCTCCAACAGCCAAGATCGAACCCGCGACCCCGGTGTAGATATATTCTTCAGCTACGCCTAGTTACTTATTTCCCAACTCAGCTAGTAATCTATTTTGCAGCTCTGCCAGGTGACTTATTTTTGTGACTCATTTCCCCGGTTTGCCAGGTGAATTATTTACGAGGTCCGCCTTGTGCTTGTTTCCCCAGCCCCACAAGTTTGCCAAGTGACATTTTTCCAGCCGTACCAAGTGACTCATTTTCCAGCTCTGCTTAGTTACTTATTTCCCAGCCGTGCCTAGTAACTTACTTTCGAACTCCACATGATCCT
Source organism: Panulirus ornatus (assembly GCF_036320965.1). NCBI lineage: Eukaryota > Metazoa > Arthropoda > Malacostraca > Decapoda > Palinuridae > Panulirus > Panulirus ornatus. Next base: position 75,456,712 of record NC_092224.1, on the reverse strand, counting down.
TATTTCCCAGCTATACTTAATGCTTTATTTCCCAGCCCTGCTTAGTGACTTATTTCCCATCTCCTCCCAGTGACTTATTAACTTACTTCGCAGCTATACTTCATGCCTTATTTCCCAGCTCTGCTTCGTGACTTTCCTGTTTCCACCTAGTACACGTAACTTTTTTTTCCATCTTTGCTTAGTGACTTATTTCCCAGCTCCGTTTAGTGACTTATACTACAGTAATATCAAAACTTAATTTGTGTTTTACGTTTAAGTACACGTAAGACATTTTTTTTCTTTAGTCTACTGACTTGCAGTGTAAAAACCAATCTCTAGACATGTATGTGTTACCCCTCGCAAACATTTCTGTAATCGATCTATGGTCCTGTCTCAGGGGATCAAATTCATGTATAAATTAATACTCGTTCTAGAGCAAAGGGTTTCCTTTGTTATTGTGATGTGTTACTTTATGATTGAACTGGTTTGTATTTTAATTTATCTCTAGAATAGGCTTGTTTAAATTCGCCTCTAGTTCGTTTGTATTCGCCCCCGTGCGTAAATACGAGAAACTGAATTGTGGCAATACGCTTGGATCGGAGCTACGCTTCGTCATATTGTATTGTGGGATTAAAGTTTACAGTCAAATGTCTCCCTATTTAGACGAAGTTATACTAGTGTGTACGTTTGATAATCAAATCATGAAGTTCAATATACGGGTAAATCGTTTTTACGTGCTTGGAAGGTATAGGAGTCTTGATACCCAAATAGAAGTATTTGATATTAGGTATATCTCTGCCAAGTGTGTTGAATATGACACATCCACAGGTTGAATATTGTCGTTGTTCATCGGATCATTTGGCTGTAGGATTCAGAGTGAACTGCTTGAATTCTGCAGCGAGAAATTAGTGCCTGCAAGTCGCTGATTCGTGACGTGCGAACTCACAGACGATCCCTTGGTATGGCGTCCTACCACAGGCACCCGGGGTGCAAGTGAATAAAAATGAGAAGACTCACGCTGTTTTAGGGGCGTTGAATGTGTGTGAAGGTATTTATATCATGGCAATCATCGTAAAGATAATTGAGATTAGTGTAAAGTATTCATATTCAAGCCCACGATTTTTCCTTTTGAACTCAGAGTCACAGGGTTTGAGTGAGGACAAGTTATTACTTGCGTCTGTTCTCTTCCCCGAGGGATCGTGTGCGACTAGACGTCTCCATGGTTGAAATTAACAATAACGAAGTGGAAAAATAAATGCCTCGTGTTATTCATTTCCTTTCAGAACTTCGTTAGTTCTAGTTTCTTTTTTTCGACGCCTTTAATAGAGTCAGCGTCTATAGAGACGTTGAAAGGCTTGATGACTAGTGGGTGTGACGCTTCGTTGTGACAGGTTCTGGTGGACTGTCGCAATTGCACTGCTCGCGGCTCGACCGAAAGCCAGGTAAATAAATCACCACATGTAGCGTGTTCACTCTGTCTTATAATTATTATTCATAGCATTGCTAGCAACTGTTTATGTGTAGAATTTGGTAAGGGTGTTATATAAGGAATTGCGCGTACTCATTGATTTATCTTAAGAAGTGTGGAAAAATTTGCTTACGGTTGATGAAATTAATTTTACTATTCCATGATTGATAGTTGAATTATGATTATATGACAGTTAAGGCAATGATAGAGATAATTGGTGATTGGGACTTAAGACACGCTATGATGATTTAAGGGGATTTACCAGCGAGGTGATAAAATGCAGACATTATCAGTTTGTTTAATTGATGCTGCCAGTTTGATGTAAAACACTGTGTCACTTCCAGACAGTTACTGGAAACTTTGGTTTTAATTCAGAATTTGTTAGAATGAACTGTTTGAAATGTTCGCCGATCAGAAAGCTTGTCGCGTACGTAAAATACATCGCAAAATCGTCGAAGAAAAAAATATATAAACCTTCCCAATACGAGATTTAATTCCCTGCTCAAAATTTTCAGATCTGATCTGCCTTGACGACTGGCAAACGATGTCGGATTCAGAAATTATTTTACTAAATGAAACAAATGGCTTCTGACTATCAGAAAGACCAAAAGTAAGCTATCTTTTTAATTACTTTCTTTTACCCAGATTCTTTACTGGGCGAACATGAAAAGTGCGTAAGTCCAGTATGAACAAATTAATGACATTTTTCATTACATTTGTAACCATACATTGCTGTATCTACATTGTGCCTTTTATACTTTTTGAAAACAACGGCGTTTGCGTACAATTCTTTAAGAACAGTTTTATTCCTATTTTGATTTCCGACACTGGATATAAACGGAAAGTTTCTTTTTATCATTAATTTAAAAAATTCTTGTATGAGAAATAATGAAGCCATAAATCATACTAGATCGAGAGCTAACGTGTTAAATGGTGTGAGAAACTATTCACAAGACGGTAAACGTAGTCTTCTAGAGCTCAGCAATATCCTCACCACCGCCAGAACTCTTCTGTAACCCATTATGTTCCGAGTATTACACAAAACCCTGCACCGTAAACATTCCCTGGCGCTCCTCACGTGTCCCTGGCACCTCCCTCACTGACAATTTTCTTACAACTGAATGGCTTGGCAGCGCCCCTCAGGATACAAACGCACTGTAAACCACTGGTCCTCATTCAAGTAAGCCGCGCTGTTACATAACTTTCCTTTGTAACATCATCATAAATTATTTCAACCACTTTGCTATATCCTACCCACAATAACTTTGATATAGCCTTTTATCATGCTGCTATAGCCTAACGCAAGTACGCAGTTCCATTCTCTCGTAAGCGCAGTTTGGTTCTAAGCACTAGTTCTGTGGGAGGGGCTAGAAATTCACCAGATCAGTTGCTTGTGCTTAATTTTAAACGTCCCCCACACCGTCATAACTTCAGCTGTTTTCCCAGAACACAAAGTTGAATGCCCTTATGTCCTCCTGTTGGACTTTACATACAAAAGCCTTATACATATTTCGGAAGGCTTCATGGTAATTATTGTTGCAAATGTCAAACTGTTCACCAGACAGTTCATCCATATTGAAAATATGATGGTAGACTGGTTGCTTTAACATTCTTTTTTTTAGTTTTACAGAAATATTTGTGTATAATGCCATAGAGAGGAATTTGTGAATTTTCAGAATGGATAACAATCGAAAGCTGAAATTATAAAATTTCAGTAGTATTCGATCCAAAAATTTTTCACTCATGACATTACTAGTATGTCAGAGACGAATGAATAGAAAAGGTAGCTACTGTAAACAGTTGCTGGTAAGGTTGTGACGAAGATTACGCCTAATGTAGTGTAATTTGGAGATAGGCTGCCGGGACCGGTATGATGAAGGTAGGGTAATGGGAGCGGCATAATAGAGATAGGCTGACGGGAGCGGTATGATGGAGATAGGTTGATAGGTTATTTACACGCTTCTCATACACACACCTCGCATGTACACCACCTCATGTACCAACCTCTCATGTACGTCTTCTCATGCACCCACCTCACATGTTCACCACCACACGCACCAACCTCTCATGTACGTATCCTCATGCACCCAGCTATCATGTACGTCACACTTCTATTACCACCATACATCCACACCGTCACATACCCAGCACTGTCATACATCCAGCACCGTCACATACCCAGCACTGTCATACATCCAGCACCGTCACACATATAGCACCATCATACATGCAGCACCATCACACATATAGCACCATTACACGTTCAGTACCATCACACATATATATATATAGCACCGTCACACCTCCAATACTACCGTACTCCGAAACCCTGCTCGCCTGTCCACATCGACTTTGCTAAAACCTGTTAAATATCTTTTATACATATACATTTTTTTCCTGTTATTCCATATGAGGATGAAACTGTGGAGAGCGAGCAGGGACGCCCTGTCTGATAATCTGTGAGAGTCAGACCAGGCGAAGTGGCGTCGTTAATCAAGTGATAAGTGACTGGACTCATTATAAGAACCCGCTATCCCACTTGGAGACAGAGGCAGTGACGTCTGAAAACCGGCTCTTCTCACTTAATATTCCTCGTTAGTTTCCTGGCTGTGGTGGAAGCCTGGATGCTGGGGGTGGGGGGGGGGCGAATTCCTGGAATCAATTTCTCTCGACTCTGTCTGTCTTTCTCTCTTTGACTCTTAACGCAGGACTCGGGCCACTCAAATAAATATTAACCATACACTATATAGGATTAACATTACATGGATGGAAATCGATGGGGTAATTCATTTTCACTTGTGCCTGACGTAGTACAGGCAGAAAATGCCCTAATCAAGACCGTCTCGTGTGAAAGGAATACAAGGTATGAAGGAGAAAGAAGAAATCAGTAAGAGCTTTTATGAGTGTCTAACTTTATTTCCATGTTACAGTGTATACGCAAAGTTTGAGCTTATTGTTAACAGTAAAATCTTATATGTGTTGTATCAAGTGAATTTTTTTATTTGGTTATGGCTGTGAAAAATGAAAAGGAAGAACAGTTTTCTTAAGCGATACTCTGGGAACAATGTCCCTGAGTGAAGCAATGTCCAACTTGGATACAACATAATTAAAACGAAGGAAAAAGTAGGTATTTTTACGGAAAATAAATAGGGACGGTATATACCTGCTAAAGTATACGGAGCTCATAAACGGGTACTTGTATTCTATAGTCAAGTAGGGATTTAGGTCGACACAAAAAATATTAGGGTGGGACGGCCAACCTGATTATTTTTTTTCTTTTTGCCTTTTTCTTTAACGTCAGCAACAGGTCCGCAGTCAAGGTAGCAGAGACATTCCTGTAGCGTTACTCAGAGCACAGTATTGTATCAGACACCCACCCAACACTCGGCTCCCTGAGCTTCCGCATCACTTGTGTGTCTGTTGTTAGCTATCAGCGGCTACAAGACCTTATAGCATTATCTGCACCGTACGTCAGACGTACAAGGTACTATTTATTAGTAAGTAAAAACATTAATTAAAGGAGCCGTTTATATGCTGGGAAGCAAAGTCGGCAATATGAATCTTAAGCAATTTTCATGCGTGTGTAAAGTATGCTCGTTGCCTCATACTTTGTACCAACACATATTTTGTATATGCTCAAAAACGCTTTTTGAAAGCGTATATAAAAGACTTTACCGGAATTATTGTAGAAACTAGCAGCATTCAGAGAAATATATTTAGCATTCAGGGGAATATATAAAACTGAAAAATCCTACAGTTGTAAGAATATTTAAACATGATATCACTGATAATAATACATGGCAAGATTACAGTTATATAATATCCTTAATGCTGGCTAAGGTTATACTTACTGTTGAGGGTCAGGAGACCCGCACATAGTACAAATACTGATGGAAACATGACAGTCAGGCACTTGCACAACTCCAGCTGCCGATATTCCTATGTTCACGGTCACGACACTCCAAACGTATTGTGTGTAAACGCCAACACTCTCCAGTAAAACAGTTTCACCGCTAAAGCCGTCAGGCAAGTGAGTCTCTCGCCGTTTGCTGGGTAGACTAAGGTTCGCCAGGGGTGAGTGTACGTGTGTTACTGCGGTGCCAAGCAGGAGTGAGAAGTATCTTGGGGGATGGAGGCCGCCTCACGGGCAAACGGAGGCTCCACCAATAAAGTACGTGATTATTTTAGGCCATGTCGTTACCCAGCCAAGACTTGGAGACCTTGCAACCTACATCAGCGTCGAGACCTCTGGGATAAGAAAATAAGTCTGCCTCTAAAGACTACAAACTCTATACTTTTGTTCATATAAGGATATTATAAAAGGTTAATTATTGTTTCCAGAAATCAGTAAATATTGGGTAGTCATAACAATGAACATAACGAAATGAAATTACTAAAAAGGCTTATATATTTTTTTTTTTTTTTTTTTTTTTTTTTTTTAATTTTCCAAAAGAAGGAACAGAGAAGAGGTCCAGGTGAGGATATTCCCTCAAAGGCCCAGTCCTCTGTTCTTAACGCTACCTCGCTATCGCGGGAAATAGCGAATAGTATGAAAAAAAAAAAAAAAAAAAAAATATATATATATATATATATATATATATATATATATATATATATATATATATATATATTATCTGTCGTGTTTCTCATTAACTTATTTAGAGCAATGTTTCGTGAAAAACATATTGGTGGACTCTTGTTATAGAGTGTCCGGTAAACTCATGAAACGAGAAATGCTGTGCATAACAGGTCGTTATTCATATAATATATCAAGCAGATTTACCTTGGTATATTCATCATTTAATTTCCAAGTTAGTGTACAATAACACAGCATTATCATTTTCTTTCAAAAATGAATATACCAAAATACATTGCGTTTAAGAAACTGCCACGTATCATAATTGTGAAATAGTATCATTATCAGTATTACCATCTGCGTCAGTACTGATAACAGTACTTGTACACACTGACAAATGATAACAGTGGCTCATTTTCGTGGATCATGACGACCCATAACTCTAGCCTATTCCTTGTGGGCACTGTAGTAACTTTCCCCACTTATTATTATCATTATCATGATTATCATTATTATTGTTATTATGATTATTATAATTATCATTGTCATAATTATCGTTATCATTTGCCCGTTTCTTTACACTTCTCAGAATCCTTAAGAGCGTTTCGCCTCTTTGGAGCAGACCTAGATGAGCTTCGGTAATTATATATTATGAATTCCACAGACAAGTATGTTTCCCATATCATTACACTGGCCGGTGACGGCATTGTGTGCAGTAGTTGCAAATGTGTGACGTGGAGTTTACCTTGTATGTTATCCCTGAACGTCACATACGCTACATAACATTCTAATACCTGAGTTGGCTACCCTAGCCGGGACTCGAATCCGGATTCTTTAGGAAGGTGTCTCAACGCTGAAAATTGCACCGCGCAATTTTTCATTTCATATATGTGATTATAGAAGGAAGTTTTATGCTTGTCAGGCTTCGTCGCTTATATTAATGTCTCATAATTTCTTGACGTGTTCGGTGTTCTCACGTTCACAACTTCATTAGTCACCTGCCTACCTACTTCCAGCGGTCCGTTACGTTGTTATTATTGACATTTTCTTGGCATAATTTTTTGACTTCTCTTTCTTGGTTTCCTGTCTTTACTGTTTTGTTTCCATTTCAAGTAATTGCTCGTCGTCAAAATCATCCAGTCCACTGAGGATCTCAATCATAGGTAAACATGTTTCCCATTTTCTAGCAGTGCCACTGTCAAGACTCTGGCGGCCAAACTAGCCACCAAAAGCCACCCCCGACATATAGATTATACTGTTAGTTCAGCTTTGTCCCGTCTTGACAGTTGTCTGTTTACTTCTCGTAATACGATAGAATACAAAGGAACTCAAATGCAACAGACCACTGGATCCCTTCCATGCAGTTTGTGATAGTGGACACATCAGTAACATCAGTGTTCGCAAAACACCTTGTACCTTGTCCGCGCCTCTCCACACATTTTCAAAGACGGTGACACACTTATACATAAGTACTTTGTCATCTTTCCTTTGGCCCTGATTACTATCCATAGGGTCTTGACCGGAATGAGGCGAGGCACTGGTGAGGTGTTGCAGGAAACAGTCGCCTGATTGTTCGTTCTGAGCGCAAAGTCCGCCGTGGAAGTTCACGTGTACCCACATTGTCTTGCCTCCAGGCAATAATTCGAGCTTTTTCCTCCCCAGAAAGGTGAGACCCAACCCCTCTGAAGCACAGGTGGGGGAAATACAGCGCCCAGAAGCGAAATTCTCAAAATGAGGTGTCGGCCTCCTCCTACGGGGACGCAAGACGTGGGTTGACCTACAGAATCGTAGCTTATTTGAGATAACATACAACTTCCTGTGTTCTCGTATTACACACGCAAATCGTGATGGGCATTTGCCAAAACGGAAAAAAAGCTGAAGTAATACGTGAAGGATTAAGTACGACGTTAGGAAAAGTTCTAGAGGCGGCACACACAAGCAGGAGGGAAATGTCCGTAAACAGCAGAGGTGAGCGACGAGTGTGCGTGCGGGTGGAGGGGGAGGGGGGAGCCAATGAACAAGTCCAGCCACTCAAGAAACAGCTAGTTGCCTGTAAGGGAGTGTCATCCAGAGGTCACATTAGCTTGTGTTTTTCCCAGTATATCATTCATTCTCTATATCGTTAGACAAGTAAAACTCAGGCCGGGCTAACTCTTTCTGCAATCAACTACCTGTCCTCATATATATATATACATATATATATATATATATATATATATATATATATATATATATATATATATATATATATATATATATGATTAATTTTTTTTCATCAAAGCGTCGTCTTTTCCACTTGTGTGACGTCTGTGTTAAACGAAGCCCTTCGGCCGTTCTTTCCTCATACCAGGTCTGCTGGAGAGACAGAGGGACAAAGTGTCTGGTCTTTAGCAGGACGAGCCATGTTTACCTAACCTTCCGTATTCCCAGTCCACTCGAAATGTTTAGAAGGAAAAAAAAAATCTGAAGTTAGACCACACCAGGATTCAGTAGCCAAGCAACCCTTTCTCGTGAAAATATACATGTCATCATATGGAATAAACTTTTAGTTCGTCGAAGAATAGAATAAATAACTTCTGGTTTCTGTAACATGTGAGGCAACGGAGGCTAACGTGGTGTGGTGTGGCTGAACTTTGCCGTGAGGTTAAATCTTCGTAGGATAATGTCTGATCTGCTCAAAAACTCAGTTAAATATCAGTCATGGTTGGAAGACGCTGTGAACTGCTACAGATACTCACAAGCAGTGTTAATGTGAGGCAAGAGGTCTCAGCATGCACGTGTGATGGCTAGGTTGGCCACCTATGTAGCATTGTTATTGTCGGCGTAACGGTCGCCGGGCTGGCGGAGGAGAGACGTGGCTCACGACTGATGCGGCAGTTGTTGCACACGAGCAGCTCCGCCGCCGCCTCACAGGACAACGTTAGGTAACTTCTTCTATCACTCGTTAAGTCACTCTTCCTTGACCCAGTGGGTTTATCAAGGATGATCCCGTCTCTGTACTTGTCCAGGGTTTCCCAGCAGCTCCGTTGTGATGTCAACTTTTTTGCTTGTCAACAGCACATATATATCGTGACATTTCTCCGTCGAGAATGAATCGGTGTATAAGTATGCCAAGGGGCATTTCGTGGGCGTGTTCAGCGACAAGAGATGAACTCCCTCACACCGACGCCAGGAGGCTGGTCAGTGACCTTTCAAATGGTTTTACATTCATATCTAGTCATACCCATTAGTGCTCTTGTTTGATGGTCTTAATGTCATCGTGAAAGGATGATATACCGAAGTATTTGTACAAACAGTACAAACTTATTCTAACCAGTCTCAAAGAATAAGACACAGATATGCTTGTGGAGATTATTACCTTCTTCACTTACAACTTACATTTTGGCGATTATTTAATCCTAACTTTTTCATACAAGATTCCAACGTTTACTAACACACACACACACACACACACACACACACACACACATATATATATATATATATATATATATATATATATATATATATATATATATATATATATATACATTTACTTATTTATTTATTTATTTATATATTTACTTATTTTGCTTTGTCGCTGTCTCCCCCGTTAGCGAGGTAGCGCAAGGAAACAGACGAAAGAATGGCCAACCCACCCACATACACATTTATATACATACACGTCCACACACGCAAATATACATACCTATACATCTCAACGTATACATGTAGATACACACTCAGACATATACATATATATACACGTGTACATAATATATATATTGGAAAGGATCACAATTTTGTGCGTGATCAAGTATATTCCTTTGAGTCCCCATGGACTCAAAGGAATATATATATATATATATATATATATATATATATATATATATATATATATATATATATATATATATATATATATATCCTAGCTTGAACCAGGTACCTATTTTATCGACCAACCCCTAGGGATGGATGAACAGCTGGGTTGACTGTGGACCAACTGCCGCAACCAGGATTCGAATCTATGTGCTCGACCCTGGGCGGCCCGTGCATGCGTAACGGTCAGGAGCGCTAACCGTCAGTCATTGTCAGGGTGTCAGGTAAGTGCTAGCGGGGCAGGTGTTGGTGACCTGGGGTTCGCTGCACTCGGACCGTTATTTATAAAACTCTCCTGAGCGTTGCGTGAGGTGTGCCTCACCTGCCGTGTTGCCTCTAGAGTGCTTGTCGTCACCTGGCGGGGTGGGCATCACGAGCATAGCAACACGGCAGAGACCATCAGACGATGAGGGTCAGTAGCTCGGGGTGCCACAAGGATGGACACTCTGCTCTGTGACACGAGTGAGGCTCTCCCACGGTGTCCGGCACGACCACCTCACGACCCACGGGGTAGACGGGTGATGCAGTTCACCGGAGGGTTGACCCCAGGGGATTTTGGTAGGTTACGATGCAACCGTAAAGCGAGCTGTGCAAATAAGACGTTAAAGACACGTATTTGATTTTCTTGGTTGTGAGTGATGGCTGGCATGGTAATGGGCATTGTAGGTATCCCTGAGTCTTTGCCTCTGTTGGAGAGGAACGACGAGAACTTGCGTGTGATGAACAAGCATCTGGTAAAGGAGAGAAGCATGAGGATAGCGTTGCTCTCAGGATATGGAGTTATCTGACATCTTGGACGATGCTTTTTCTTTTTCCTCGCACCACAGGAGGATCCAGTGAACTGTTCATGTCAGGAGTCGAACCTAGGAGAATAGTGCATGAGGTGAGTGAATGGAAGCAGGGGTCTCGCGGACCACGTGCCTGAGGAGACAGACACCTGTACCTGCTGGGAACTGCTGCGTCGCCTGCTGTGTCCACATGAGTCCGTGTTGTCTGAGCACGAGATCACACTTTGAGGGTGGAGGATCCCCGTACCTAACGCTGAGGGATCACTCACTGACAGTTAGACTTGTTGAAGAGAGTACAATGAAGTAAAGCTCATCTGCTGACCAGCTGTAGGAGCAACGGATCAAATGTATCATTAAGACCCCACCATCCATTTCTGCCTGTGTGTACAGGAACAAGTACAGTGGGCACGACGCTGTATGTGGGGAAGTAACGAACAGTGTCAAGTAAGTACACTGCGAAGGGCGAACGGGTAAAATCCCAAGCCACGAAGGTGAAATTTGTGCCCGTTTATCGCCCCCATCCAGTGGGGAACTTCACAGCCTCCCCAAAATGTTGTGCAACATGTTATGAATTAGATCATCAACAGTGATCTTGTAGCGGAACATAAAGGTGTAATGTGTGCAGTGAATGGCAGGCATCTGAACATTATATGAAGCTTCTCGTAGGTAAGGTCCCCCAATTACCTCGTGTGTGGGGTGTGGGGGTAAGGACAAGCCTTGCTCTCGTCTCTGGGGATCAGTGTAGGAAGCGAAAGTGCCTCGCGCACAGGCTGCTGGTTACTCTGACGTACCGGTTGAGAGGGAACCGGTACCACAAGCGGTAAGTCAGAGGTCCAGGGATCGTCGGAGGCAGTGTGGTGTTTCCCCGACTGACATGTTAGGGAGGGAGGGGAACTTCCTTCGAGACGGATCAGGACCTCAATAGACGAGGCCATTAACCCTGTATCCTGTAGCCAAGAGGAACCTTCAAGGAGGAACTTATGTGTATGACTTCGCCTCTACTCCCTCGTTTATCATGTCAGTGTTGTGTACGTTAACCGAGGGCCTCACTGGTGGTGCACACACACACACACAGGCTAATTTGGTCGCTCGTTGGGAAGGTCTAAGCTGGCACCCCTCACTACCCCCCCCTCCCCCACCCTTCAGCTGGCACACCCCACCCAGGCGGCTCCACCTGCCTCGTTTGACACCTGCCACCCACAACACCACCCACGGGTCAGGGTCAAGGCACGGTGAGTGGGAGGGGACGGTCAGGGCTACAGAAGGGTGAGGCCAGGGGTCAGGGATGGAATGGGTAAGGGGAGGGGAGATCATAACCAGAGGAGAGGGATCAGGGCTGGAGGACCTACCTGTCTACGAGTAACTTCAACGAGTGTTTACCATGGTAGGACGGCTGGCACGCTGTGCTCTCCACTTGACTTCTGTGATGACGAACAACGTTTTCTCTCGACGGCCTGGCCTCGTCCCCCTCACTCGTCCCACGTGATGTGTGATGTTATTTTCCTGCAGCATCTGTTATACTCCTCTGGCATAGGGTCCTCTGGTATTGTCTTCAGCCATTGTCTCATTTTCTTTTGAATGTTTCTTGATTCTCGCTATCTTGTTTATTTGAGTGTCATTTACTGTTGACCGTACAACAGAGTAGTATTCAGATTTGCTTCTTTTTCCTCATATATATATATATATATATATATATATATATATATATATATATATATATATATATATATATATGTATATATGTTTACCAAATGGCGTCCTAGCTACGTCTCTTCGTTGTATATCAACTGACCGTTATATTTCTCTCTTGTGTCTCCCCTGATGTGATTATTACACGAAAGTGCACTTGGGAACTTACCGTATTTCATTTCCCCCGTGGACTCATAAGAATATACTCCATCACGAGCAAAATTATGATCCTTTCCACTATATATATATATATATATATATATATATATATATATATATATATATATATATATATATATATATTATATATAAATTTCATTTATCTGTCTTTTGTTGTTCCTTGAATGCTAATTCTTTCATTGAGAATTACTCCAAATTGTCTGACATTTGCTTCTCTCTTTACTTCATTTCCCTCTAATCCTCTGTATACAGGCGGTGCAACAGCGTTAGCTCTCCATAAACTAATATGTTCAAACTTCTCTTCACGAAATTGCATTTAGTTCTCACCTGCTCATCTTTACGTAGATGTTATCCACGTCTCTTTGAAGTTTGTTTGCCTTGATCTTCCACACTCTCTGTTGCTTGGCTTAATCTCGTGTCATCATCATCCAAGGACCACACTACACACACACACACACACACACACACTCTCTCTCTCTCTCTCTCTCTCTCTCTCTCTCTCTCTCTCTCTCTCTCTCTCTCTCTCTCTCTCTCTTACTGCCATCGTGACAACAAAGATTTCCTGTGGTCTGAACTGTTGCTTGCGGTTCGCCGCCACTTTGTGTGTATCTGTTATGGTTGTTGCTTGGTTAATGCTTTGCCTCAGCGGCGTTGTATGAGGTGTGGCCGTTGTCTATCACGTCTTATTTAGAAAGATTACTGAGATTGCATCTGGAGCGGAGTGTTATTTAAGTTGATCAACTGCTCCAAGTTTATCATATTCTAATATGTTTATACCTGTGATTGTATGTTCATTTTTATCATTAAACATTCGATTAACTATTTCATTGTTCCCTCTTGTACTAAACTTTGACTTATATTAGTTAACTGACATTTAACATATTCGTTTAAGGTCTGACGTATTGGTTTGGGGTCATTTACGTAAATGTCACCTTCAATGAATGTTCAGATCTCTGAATTTTGTTCTTTTCTCTGTTCATGTTAGCAAATTGGACTTTTAGAGTTTGTTCCCTTCACTCTATTACTTTTACTTATTTAATTCTGTTTTCTTCAATGTGATTCCATTAATTCCTTGTCTGCATTCTTCATTTTGCCGCGCAATTCTTCCATTTTATCTTTGCTTGTTGCACATCTTAGCTTCTCGTCCATTCTCCTGAAGTATCCTCAGCTTGGCACAAGTTTACTGGCCGTGTCATCTACGGTCTGGTAGACGAGTACAATGTTTGTTGTCGTACTACCGTTGCTCACGCTCTCCAACAACCGTAAATTCTCTCTTAAATTATCCATCTAGGTACACATTTATTTTAGAGTATAAGTTCCTTGAGTTATACGAGCATACATCTTTTATTTCATCCTGTCTGCCCGTAAACATTTCAGCGCTTTAGTTAGTAAACACTTCAGTATATATCATGGTTCTAAATACATGTTCTTGTGACCTCGGCGTCTGTGATTAAATGTGTACTATTTGTAGAAATCAGATGACTTTCATTATCATTTCTTGTTTGTTTGCTTATAATTGCGTGATCGATTCTGATGTGTTTGCTTATAACTTTTGTTTGTTTGTAGATGTCGCAGAGGCTAATCAGCCAGTTAAATTGCTCTCTTCGTCATCCAATAATTTGTCCATTCTATTTAACTGTTTGTTTAAAAAGAATGTTCTAATCCATACTTACCCACTATAAAGAAAGTAGAATTGAAACCTCTTGACCTATCTATTGTCCATTCAGGCTTGCCAATATTCCATTCGTATTTCGTCATTTTTTGTGATTGTCGTAACGAAGTCGTCTGCCAATAGTGTTGTGTGTTCTGTGGTGCTGTATCAAACGTTGTTGTGGCTGGTTTGTTTACTGTTGGTGTTGCACAGTTCGTGTGTGTTGCATCATCCGTGTCCCACGGACGTCTGGGCTTACCTTGTCCTCCGTCAGTTGTGGAGGTCAACCTTACATCCAACCTTGGCTCTGGGTCACATTCCCCTCCAGGTTGATCGGTCCACCAACCCTCTGGGTGTCCCTCTTCAGAAGATTCACCTGGGAGGAACACACGTGTCAGCTACACCTCCCCCAGCTGTCCTCTCCACACATTCTGCGTCGACTGTAGCGTCCTCCTACACCTGAACAGAAGAACATCTACACAGTTTTCTTCACATCCACTTCTTACATCACCGCTGTTTGTAGAGTGTTTACGTTCTCTGCATAGCTTCAACCATGTGTGTGGCTGATTCTATTAATGTTATCATAAAAAGACCTTTGAGGCAGTAATCTCGGACGCTGTGTGTTCGTACAAAAATTATGTACGTATGTTAAGGAATTTAGGGCGTGTGTGTGTGTGTGTGTGTGTGTGTGTGTGTGTGTATGTGTGTGTGTGTGTGTGTGTGTGTGTGTAGGGCAGTGAGTGTTTTGCCTCGGGTCCCATACAAGCTAGGGGCCGGCACTGGGCACCCACATCCCATGCTCTGGTAAAATCTGTTTTTTTTTTTTTCACATTTTGTGGATCATAAGATAGATTCTGGTTTATCCTTAATTGATCTAATGATGAGGTAACAAGGCTGTGTGGGCAGGGATTCTCGCGTTCCCGGAGTGAGGCGTGAGGAGTCAGTCAGTATGTGAGGTTATACGGCATTCAGGATGAACGTGTTACATTATATGCTACACATCAACTCCAGAGACAACATTCAGTTTTATTATTGTGATGAACATGGTACGTGCAGACAACATGCCTCAGGCAGGACCATCTCGGTGGAGAGGAAAACGTTAAAGAGAAAATGGAAGTTAATCAGGACTCAGCCAGTGTGTGTAGACAACATACTAGCTTACCCTGTACTGACCCCAGTATATATGTATGTAAACCCACACAGGAAGGCACGAACACATACACTATACACGTCTGGTTTCCTTCCATTTGCAGCACACCAACACCACACCATCATCACCACCACCACTCCATCAGCACCACCACTCCATCATCACCATCACACCATCATCACCACCACCACTCCATCAGCACCACCACTCCATCATCACCATCACACCATCATCACCACCACCACTCCATCAGCACCACCACTCCATCATCACCATCACACCATCATCACCACCACCACTCCATCATCACCACCACTCCATCACCACCACCACACCACCACCTACCACTCCATCACCATCACCATCACCATACTACCACCACACCATCACTAGACTACGACGACATCCCCAGCACCACGCCGCCACCACCACCCTCACACCACCACTTTTTCTCGGCGTCGTTGTCAACACAACCTGGCCGTGGTCCCAGCCGTACATTCCTCAGTGGTTAAGTTCAACATTTGTGCGCTGCTGAGCAGCTCCTCCAGCTGGGGGTTGCCACCTGCTCACCCAGCCTGGCTTGACTACTTGTGGCTTGATAGTGTGACCTTAGCGTCTTATTTATATATCAGTATGAGGGTGGGATTATGAGGAGGGAGATCTACACTCCTGTTGCTCCCTCATGTGTGTGTGTGTGTGTGTGTGTGTGTGTGTGTGTGTGTGTGTGTGTGTCTGTGTGTGTGTGTCTGTGTGTGTGTGTCTGTGTGTGTGTGTGTGTGTGTGTGTGTGTGTGTCTGTGTGTGTGTGATCCAGAACACCTCGTCTATGGAGCTGTCGCATCGCCTCGGAAGCTAACTGTCTTCCCCCGAGCGAGACCATCGGTCAAGAAGTGTGGTGTTGTGTGTTCGTCTTCACCGCCGGGTGGGTGCAGGACAGCTGAGGGGCGGGTGTTCAGTGTTCGGCAGTGAGGAAGCTGCGTCTAGGGCATGAAAAGCTTTTGTGTGTAACATATTGAAGTGCTGCTGGAGAAATGGATAATATCCGCAACACAGACGAGATAGTGTGACTCGTATGTGTCTGGGAAGTGCAGTTTCCAATGCATGTATGTCATATAGAGTGAAGTTTGAGATTTGGCTAGCGGGTGGGGGTGGATGTTGTCGAATACTTTTCAATTCATTTCAGTGTGATTTTGTACTAATCTCTATTGATTAGTGAAATACCAGTCGATAATTCTCCTGTTACAGTCACTGGTTGTATTTATCAAATCCCATTTTAGAAATTGCAACAAATTTTACAGAGGTGAAACAGGCAAGAGACCGGATACTAGAATAAAACAGCCTAAGTACAGTATACGTCCTCGTCAGTAATCCAGTGCTTTGTTTGTGCATCTTTGTGAAATAATCACTCAGTTGATTGGAAAAATACCGAGGTTATTGTTAAGTGTAGCGATAAGGGTGAAAGAAATTCAACAGAATCCAGCATCATTAAACACTATGATGATAATGCATTGAATATCAGTCAAGACATGTACAAATCAGATCCATTTAGCGTAAATTGTACAAAATTTTATCAACCGTCTTGAGTATAAGTTGCATTACGCAAGTCAACCTTGTGTCCAGTTTTACCCGAATGAGGTTATCCTGGAGTTGTCAGGTCTAGGTTAGCAAGCACTGAGGTTGGGTCACACAGACGCTTGTGCCAACCTCACCGCTCAGTGATTACAAGGTCACCTGACGCCATTGCATGTTTCCTCCAGTTCTTCATATATAACATGTATTGTATCTATATTCTCTGTCTGTAAATAGTCCTCTGAAGATGTGGTAATACACGAAAGTGCTCAGGATTTTCCTCTTTTCTTTTCCAAGTGGTGTTTCTGAATATATATATATATATATATATATATATATATATATATATATATATATATATATATATATATATATATATACACTACCCTTGGCCACGATGGTACGACCTATATGTGTGATGACCTAGCCATTGACTTTACCCTCAAGGGTCGTGTTTGCAGGATGCTGCCAAGGTCGAGCAGTACATACTGTGTGAACGTATATACCCCGAGATGACCAACGCTTCGCTCTCATTGTTTCCCGCACAAGCGAAGACATGATGCAATGCCAAGACAAAACATATTTATAGAAGTTAAAACTCTACAACAGCAAGCCATTGCTTAAGCGTACTTAATACTTAATACTTTAATACCACGCTTGGTGAATCCTGCCCTGGATGAAGGTCGGTTTGTCTGGGTACTTTTAGAAATGGTGATCAGTTATCGTGACGTTGATCATCCTGGGGGGAAAACGTACATCGCTCGCGCCAGTGGCGAGGAAATTCCCCGCCACAGGCGCAGCGGGCGGGGAGCCAGGAATTCCGCTGTGGAACGGAATGGCTCAGGGAAGGTGTGAGGAACGTGTGTCGTAGCGGCTAAATCTGCGTGTGCGTTCACTGTGACAAACAAGCGCATTCTGTGCGTGCCGCCTGAGTTTGAAATGCTCGCCATTAAGCTTATCACATTCTTACACCAGTCGTTGTCGCATGGAAATGATCCTAACATGTTTCGTATATCTGAGGCAGACTAGGACGTATACTGTGAAGCGCTATGATGTTGCAGACTCATAAAAAGGACTCATTCCTTCTCGTTATGATATCACTCAGTCTATCAATATTACAGTGTCTCGGTTATGACGACGTGTTAGCCATAGTCTTATGTCTGCTGAAGAAATAGTCAACTGTCTCCACTTCATATTCTCTGAATGACAAGATAACTTTACGGTGTACTTGTGTCGTACTTCCTGAAGTTATATAGTTTGTTGTGGTTTACATCATGATGTCATCATACTGTTGATTACGGTAAGCTAGGTGTGGCAGCCGATGGGAGTGAAGAGGACCAGACTGCCAAAAAACTTGGTTACATCCTACTGATAAGGACAGCTATATACCTTTGTCTTGCCTCAGTTAGACTGGGTGACACATCATGGAACACCTTATATAGACATTCAGTGGATGTTATTAAGCTTCGTCACGTGTGCTATAACGACAGGGTTATCATAGCATCAGCATAGATGTTGATTACAGCGGCTTGTATGGTAGATAATGTCACATCAGCGTCATGCAGCACTTCGTAGTAGATCATCAGCGCCATGCAGTATATCAGAGCAGATCATCAGCGCCATGCAGTATATCAGAGCAGATCATCAGCGCCATGCAGTATATCAGAGCAGATCATCGGCGTCATGCAGTATATCAGAGCAGATCATCAGCGTCATGCAGTATATCAGAGCAGATCATCAGCGTCATGCAGTATATCAGAGCAGATCATCAGCGCCATGCAGTATATCAGAGCAGATCATCGGCGTCATGCAGTATATCAGAGCAGATCATCAGCGTCATGCAGTATATCAGAGTAGATCATCGGCGTCATGCAGCACATCAGCGCAGATCAGGACAGTCAGTTATACCTGGATGCGAACAGCAGCTTCAGTTTCTCGCAGACAGCCCGCCGCACGAGCGTGAAATTGCCCCTTCCCTAACCTGCACCAGCAGGGGATGAGGGGCCTCCGGCGGTACAGTGGTATGTATCCTCACCCTCCACATGGGAGGCTGAGGTGTGAGCTCTGGCTGGGAGGGTAAAGTCATAGTGCATACTATGTTGGCAAGTCGTCACACATAACCGTGCATCATGGGTTGCAGAGGTTGATGGACGAGTGGCAGACTGGATGGAACTTGATCTCTGGATCGACGACGCTGTGAGTGGAACTTAGAGGAGAGAGAGAGAGAGAGAGAGAGAGAGAGAGAGAGAGAGAGAGAGAGAGAGAGAGAGAGAGAGAGAGAGAGAGAGAGAGAGAGAGAGAGAGAGAGAGAGGAACATGAGGGGATATCATGATGCCTAAAGGTAGACTTGATAGCCAAGAGAACTGAGCCATGAAGTGCTAAGGTCAGGAGATGGAGAGGATTCATCCCACAGAAAGGTGGGTCACGAGTAACGCAGTTGAGGACAGGGTGGAGCGGGCTGAGCAGTGAGAGAGTGTACAGAAGTATCAGGCGGTGGAGAGATTAACAGAACTGTAGATACAATCTCAGAGAAAATATTAAAGGGAGCTGAGGGTCGAGAACGACAGTGGATTATTGCAGGTGTAGAACGTTAGAGATGAATGAGTGAAAGTAACTGGGGAACCACTGAATAAGACGCTAAGCTCCGGAGATGATGATGTTTGGCTCGGAGAAACGATAAGTAATCTCGTTAGTGTAAATAGTTGTAGATTAGTGAAGTGGGAGATGGCACGGAGATCAGTGACGGTATTTGATTCAGAGGCGTGACACACAGGTTACTCATCTTCCTAAGTGTGGCCCTTTGTTCCCTGTTGGTACCTCTGTCAACAGCTGTTCCTTCAGTAATAACATCAGGGATATTTTACAAGTCTGGCCAGTCAACACATTTTCTACTTACTGGTGCTTCATCTGATGTCTACATCCACTCCAACTCATCACTTGATGATAACATATTTGATCAATTTCCTGTTACTGGTAGTCCTCTACATCTCTTGCTCCGTTCAACTGAAGATATTAGTTTATGATCTGCTGACAGACATCAGCCAAGATCTTGAATGTCTGAGGACCAAAAGGTCTCCCCACAACCTGGACTCGTGTGTGTCATATCTCCAGTGATCATGAAGGTTGTTGTGTGGTGTTGTTGTCGGGCTGGTGGTCGGGGAACGTGACAACCTTCCTCGTCAAGCGACAGTAGGTAGGCTGTGTCTGCCGGCCCGAGGTTTCCCTCTGTTTACCAGTGACAGAGAGAGTCTACAAGGTGTCACATGAGTTCTGGCTCAGACCATTCGTTGTTTTCCTTTCAAATCTAGAAACTGTGTGACACACAAACTCGGTCACACATGCCCTTGTTTCCTACGGATCCATGGGTATATATGTATGCGGGTTTGTCATGTAGTGTGAACATGAGTTGTACAGTAAGTAAATAGTTTATTTCATCTGTGAGTCTAGACTTCTGAAAGACGTTGTACCTAGTTTGTTCCGCAGTGTACAACCTGGTCATCTGTCACTCCCTCCGTGACGAGAAGACACTGTCTCATCAGTGGTGACAGCAGCTGTTTGTCTTATGTCTGTTCCACCTGACATATACTGAGGCAAGAGGTTTAAACTATTGTCAGCCGTCTATAACTTTCCTCGGTAGTGTGTGTGTGTGTGTGTGTGTGTGTGTGTGTGTGTGTGTGTGTGTGTGTGTGTGTGTGTGTGTGTGTGTGTGTGTCCAGACCAGCAGGTGACCACAGTCCTGTGCAGTCTTCATATCATCACCTTATCTCGTCGACGAGACGTTCTCGTCTCCATGATGCCTTCGTGTTCGGCATGATGGAATATTTCGTCTTTCTCTTTCCTCCTCCCTGTGTGTGGATCTCTTACTCCTGGTCACGACTCTCTCTCTGTTCTTCATTCTGTCCATCACAACAGTTACCATCATGACAACACATTTCTTATCTGTATGGAAGAAATCATGAGGAATTAGTGTAGCATTTACTTATATCATGACCACAGCGTAGATTACATTCACAGCCGTGCAGAATTCTTAGATCCAGATTACATAAGTAATGATTGGGTTGAAGCAAGTGACTGTACCCAGGTGGCTCAGGAACAGCTACAGTCTGGGGGGTGACACGGGCTAGTCAGGAATGACGCTTGACCCAGTCAGTCTCCTGTCCTCAACCTGAACAAGAATAAGTCGCTCGTTAATAAGTTATTCTTTATCATATTTGTATTTGAAAATGAAATTTATCAAAGATCATTGACAGTGTAAGCATAACTGTCTCATAAAATATTTTACAACTCTGGTATATACGTAGTTCATGAATAACTCACGAGAATGAAGAACAGACACAACGATCGTCAGACAAGGTCCCATGCCAGGCGCACGTCTGACGACTCTGACAACACAACCGTAACTAACATGGCACCTGTGTGAAGCAGGTTGGCTTACTGATCTGCCAATGTCCACAGTGTGTACAGCCGACAGTTTGCCACTCCCGTGCTGCACTTGCCTCCTACTCAGGTGTAATACGTCAATGTTCACCTGAAGATTAGATTTTCATATAAAGTTTTTTGAGGAAGAGTTTGTGTAGATATTGATGGTGGAGGAGGTGGGCAGGTGGGTCGTATGCACAACATACATCACGTGCCGGTCCACAGCTGACTCACCACGACTGACTTTCTTTTCTCTCTTCTTTCTCTCACAAGAATCCGTTGTTTGATATAGTCATACACATGTTATAGGTAGCAAATATACCTAAGAAAAGTTATAGAAATTAATGATAATGCATGACAGCAGACTCGTTGTGGTAAAACCTTTACATGGAAACCAGTAAAGTAGTATTGACGGAGGTTCCATAGTGGCAAAATCTTCCTCGAAACATGATGCGTTAAAACGGATACGATCAAATATATGAGTTACTTGAGTTTACTCGTGGAGAAAACAACTTAAGCTGGTGATGGGGGGTTGGTGGGTCCTGAGGTCCTGGACCCCAAATCCCTCCCAGAAAAAATTACAGAAATCTAAAGAATTGATTCTAGGGAGCATCAGCCGGTGTTCCGCGGTGATCTCTGGTGTACTGGAAGATCTCGAAGCTTATTCTCGTGTATAGGTAACCTGTACACCATAACACGTCAACCTGGTGTGAGCAAGGCTGGATACGGATGGTAGATTGACAGAAGGAAAAAATGCGATATTCATCTAAGCCATCAATTGACTTTGCAGCATTTCATAAAAACTTAACGTTACATGTTAGTTGATCTATCTTAGAGCAGCACTTTTTCATTGTAGTTCGCATACTCATTTCTCTCATAAAAATTACTTCTTTGCTATAATTACTTATCGTTTTAAATAATAGGGTCTCCCACTGAACGTAACGATTTACGTTTTCTTTCATACCTTATCAAAGAAAATTATGAATGTTGGCTGTTGGCAGCCTCAGGCGTGTGTGTGCGTGGTGTGTGCAATATTGATATTATGTTTGTAAAAAAAAATCAAGCTTGCTTGTTTGATTGATATTTAAGATTATTTCTTCCGCTCATTAATTTGGTTGATATCAAACTTGTTACAGCCACCTCTACAGCAGTGATGTAATTATGTGTATCCGGGCACTTTGTAGTCTTGATATCGACTACATAAATATCAGCTTATGTGTTTTTTCTTCAACTGTTTTTGAGAAAACATATATCAAGACGTATTCATATTTTCTGATTCTTTCATTTTTACATTAATAAAAAATATAACTTACAACATAATATATATATATATATATATATATATATATATATATATATATATATATATATATATATATATATATATATATATATATATATATATATATCCCACCTCATGTCTTAACTACAGACTCACCAACATCCTATAAACGTGCAGAAGTATGATCCAAAAGTTCCTATCAGTAACAGATACCCACACACTCTCATGTCACAACATATCCACGAAACAATCAGCACCAGCACCAGGGAGACGTTGAAACAGGGAAATGACGCAGTTAATGATCAAATTTAATACCATCAAAACACAGTAGATAAAGATTGTGGTTCACAAAAAACAGTACATTAACCAACAATGCAGGAATCCCCACCAAAAGAAAACGTAATTATAAGAAGATGGGAACCATCCTACCAGGACCTGGCTGGGTTCCCTCAAAGTAATGTCCATTAAATGAGAAAATCGTTCCACACTCAGCAGGACGGACGGTCAACCCGCCATATCTACTTCCTTTCCCACAGTTTACCTCCAGTATCCCAGGGCTTAATTTCAACCTGTGTACTCAGTCTTCAGTCAAAGTGATCATTTGTAAACTGCTGCTAGTAATTGTTACCACGTCACGTGTAACTTTAAATGCAGTTTGACAGCATTTTTATCAGTGTAGTTGTATTAACCTGACCTCAGTTGACGGTTCCCCGAACTTTGAAATCAAGTTGCTTAATTTTGTTGTGTAATGTGTTTGTTTAAGGTGAAATGTGACAAGACGGCTGGAGCAAATGAAATGGTGGTTGAATTTCTTGAAATAAAAAAAAAGGGGGGGTGACCGTGTTTTTGACCTGGCGCTACCTAGCTAACGAGGGAAATCCAGAACAAACATGGGAGGCAATATGTCATTTTAACTAGTGGGAAACGAATCATAGCTCACTGACCACTCAGTCCCAGACCTGCCACTACACCCAACAGCATCATATACTCATCTTTTCTGCTGTTGTCCAAGGTGTGGTTTATCTGTACCTTTGTATGTGTTGTTCTCATGACATCTTCCTACTTCTGTGGGTTTGTTCTCTCCTGTACCCTATGTGTTTCGCCACTGCAATCAACTGTGAATTCTTTTTTCTCTCTCTTTATTTATGTTATTACTGTAAATATAGTAGTAGAGGCTGGTATGAGAATCAGATCAGCTCAGTGGTAGAGCTGGAGTGTCAACATGGCTGCCATCTGGGAAAAAGTAACAAATCAAAATTACATTTTTTCCAAAAATGTAATGCAAAAACCAATACTATATATATATATATATATGTATATATATATATATATATATATATATATATATATATATATATATATATATATATATATATTGAGGTCGGATTCGAACCCTCAGTAGGGCGCCTGGCTACCATAGCCACAGGGGAGTTAAAGAAAGAGACTTATGGAATCATATGTTTCGCCTGTAACCCAGCCCCACCTGGATGGATGTAATATGGACTTTCATATGTCGCACCTCCGATGGAGTGACACAATGGAGAGACATGTTTGCCACACCATCGGAGCCGTGACGGATTAAAGACCCTGCTACAACACACTGAGTTGTGGTTGGGATACAGACAGAAACGCATGATATCATGTGTGTGTGTTTCTTTAACCTCCGTGTGGTCGAGGTAGCCAAGGCGCCGCCCTGCTTAGGGTTCGAATCCTATGTAAAACGCTGGAACAGGCTGGAATATAGGGATGGTATGTGTGTGTGTGTGTGTGTGTGTGTGTGTGTAAACTATAGGCTGACCTCAGTCACTGATAAACACCGTCGGGTCCGGCAGGAGTGAGATCTGATGATGGGAAACAGTTGTCACGTCTCTCCAACTTAACACGACCTTTTGGCAGGATTGACGTGCACGAATTACTATCATCTGAGGAGTTCAATGACTAGGAAGTAAGAATTGAGGATAATGAATAAGAAACTGGGATACAGAAGAGAGTCGAGGTGTCAGGGGAACCAGTGCGGACTTTGTTGCCAGTGTTTACGGATCATCATAGCTCGTGGTCAGGCCACGCCTCACTCACGTGACGAGAGATTCACCAGTTAAGGATGTTCTCTTACAGTTGTGTAGTTATTAATGAGTAAAACATCAGTTTGTAAAAATAACAGAAGCGATGTAGCGTAAGTTTTTTCATGATTTGTTATCGAGACTGAGTTAGTTGAAGGAACTCAAGTGTTAAACTTAAGAGACCTGGCATCGTCCATAGCAGGTCTCCTATAGAAATAAGTAAGGCGTAAAATGTAATATTCGCGGTGTTCAAGTCACTCAAGTAAGAAAATATAAGGAGAAAGTGACAGTTAAAGACAAAATATAAATGCATCGAACGTGGAAAAGTGAAAGGTGAATCAGTGAAGCAATTAACCAGGGAAACTGAGCTAATTGTCTTCACAGTGCAACAAATGACATCCTGCATTACGTAGAACAGAGACGACTAGGTCAGTGCTGGCTCAGTTAAAACCAGCTCAGCGCAGACAGCTTGTAGTGCTGCTTGCCTAGCTCGTCCCTGTAAGGATTACGAGCCAGTAATATGCCTGCAGGGACACTCATAGGATCACTATCGAGAGGGAGTTAGTAAAGGATGGAGAGAATCTTAGCTATGTGGAGACGGAAACAGTGGGGCGTACTTAGGCAGGGCGCGCCTCACCACCGTGAGCAGTGGTTTCAAAAGACTGAACTCACAGTCATCTGCTGACGATGACAGAGCTTCGTCAATACTGACTCTTCACTCGCAGTCCGGCAACACTTGTGTTATATATATATATATATATATATATATATATATATATATATATATATATATATATATATATATATATATATATTGAACCAGGAGAGAAAACAGGAACAGATAAGAAGAATTTGAGGAATTTTATCATTACAAGGAGAAATCTTTGTCGTGGAGAAATTTGTTAACAATCAACACGATGATGCGGACCGTTCATCTGCTGTCACTAATATTCATCTTTTTAAACGTTTTTAAGGTTTTTTAATATAGTTTTGCTACATTTTTTAATGTCTAATCATTTAGAAACATGAACAGAAAACGCACGTCAGCTCTGCCTGCAGTGATGCAGTCGTTAGCGACGTGAGCACCCATGCTTTAGCGTGTCACCGAAAGTTGAGCAGATTGTCATAACGTGCCGCCGGATGTTATGTAAATGATGACAGTAAATGGGTCAGTGAATCTCTGCCATATCCCTCCTCCCCTACCCCCCAGGGGGGGGATAACTACAGTGAGAGTGAAAGGCAAGTGTTGTCTGGGGTGGGGCGTCACGCATGACAGCTGCCAGCTACTCACTTACACCCACCCCCTGCCGTAACGCTCAGCTCGCCCTAGTTTGTACGTTATGTTGTTACATTGTTTCTCTCTTAATATCTTTCATAATTGTTACCCTGTATATATATATATATATATATATATATATATGGATAGATAGGTAGATTGTTAATACCATGGGGTCTTACCTTCATCTATTTCTTAATTCGATGCAAATTTTCCCTTCTTCAGTCGCTGGCTACTATTTTTTTTTCTTTACTTTCTGCGGGCCAGGGTAACCTTACCTTCGTGCTGTGCCTTCCAAAGTGTCGATCTATCATCTCTCTATGTCTTGCTTTCCTTCCGTGTCTGTGTCATCATCGTTCACATCATCTCTCCATCTCCTGCAGGCTTCTCCTTTCTCCCTTTTAAGTCTGCCACTCATCTTTTCTCATCTTCCCTTGTTTTCTTGACCAAGTGTTTTCTCCGTTCTCTCATTTTCTCATCCTAAATCCTCTATGTCATGTTTACTGTTTCGTAAAAAAAAAATTCGTTGTAATTGGTCGGTTATTCTGGGAAGAGGCCGGGTGTTAAGGCAGGGGAAGGTACAGTTCAGCCAGATGGTTACAAAGTGTACGTACAGGTGTATGGTGTATGTTTTACTGAGGTGCGTGGAAGGTGTGCTAGGTGCGTATTTCTGGTGGTTTATTTACATATACCCCAGGTAAACTGGCTTTTTTTTTTTATATTCAAGGTTCCACTCATGAACAAAAGTCCACATCATGGCTGAGCCTTAATTGAAATACAGAGAGAATATTGAAAGGGAAAAACAGAAGATAAGGGAAAATATTTACGAATTTTGGAGGAAGTGAAAAACCTGTCTTTTGAAATGTGCCAGGTCATAATTATTGGGAAAGACATGAGACAGAGAGTTCTAAAGCTTAGACGTGTAGGGAAAGAAGCAGTTATCAAATCGACCCACCCTTGAGCTACCAACGGTCACAGTAATCGTGTGATGCAGAAGCTTGCAGAGTATTGTGTCGTTCCCTCGTGATCTAGGGTCATTCCCTCGTGTTCCAGGGTAGCTTCCTTGTTCTCATGGGATCTGAGGCATCCCGAACCATTGAAGCAGTCCGATTGAAACAATTGTTACGATCGACAGGATCAAAATAACCCTTCTGACCCTAGGCTCAGGAGTGACAGAATACTGCCACGTATTCTCTACGTGTCGTAGAAGGCGACTTAGAGGGACGGGAGCAAGCGGTGGGCTGGAAATCCTCCCCTCCTGTATTATTTTCCAAAGAATGAACAGAGGAAAAAGCCAAGTGAGAACTTTTTTATCCTCTAAAGTTCTGGACGCTACTTCGCTCACGAGGGAAGTAGCGAAAAAGTATGAAAGACAAATAGATATATTGATATTGATAGATGTACTAACACACAAGTTACAGACAGCCCTTCAGATTATTGATCAAAATGAATTGTTGTTAACAAAAAGAATATCATACAATATTCCTGTCTTGAAAACATCTGAAAATACATAAGTCACGACAATTTGTAAATGAAAAAAATTTTACAGTGCAGAAGTGCAATTTATTCTGGTCTTTCGCTTACAAAAATATATGATGGAGAAATATATGTAAGATATGTACATGTAAATGATATGAATCGCTTCTAGTTTCACGAACACTTTTCTTTCATTCCTGCACTAGATATGGTAGTTTAATGCTCAGTCCTTACATATAACACACGTAGCCACGAACTACGTCAGAACTTCGTGGCTGTTTGGAAATACCGTCCACAGTGTCGGTCTGACAAGGAACTCAGGACCGAGTCATTCTGGCGTTATGACGGACTAGTGTTGCTCAAAGGGCATGCCATCGTGGGGCGGGTCAGGTCGGGGTAGCACGGAGTAGACTAGTTGAGGTGCATAGTGAGGTGCCTGGACTACTGTGTAGGGCTGGGGAGCACACTGGTTCCTGGAGGAGGCGTTACCGATAGCTACAAGGAACAACTGACGCGGTCTAGCATTGGCGGTAGTGTGACGGCAGTCTTCACCTCCTCCACGCTGGCGCGTCAAGGATCGAACACTGTACTCCGCGTCATGAGAGCGATATGACGGTGCCGACGCCGTAGTGAGGATAGCTGGGAGGGCAGGTATTGGGCAGGGGTCTTGGGCACCTACCACCTTCGTGGCACGCCCGCGCCGTCGTCAACCACGTTTCCAGGATACTCACGTTCTTCTCGGAGGGCGCCACAAGGAGACCACAGAGGGGTGCCATAAGGGGCCACGGGTGGTCGTTCTCCTGCCGGTGTTGGGGTCCCTGCAGGCAGCAAGTAGCGGCGCTTTTCACCAGTGTATAGTGCTGGTTGAGGGCGTACCGTGGCACCCCCGCCGCCGACGCCAACGTCCCCGTCATGTGTACGTCGTCGATCCAGAAGGGCGTGACGTTGGCGGCGGCTCTCATGATAGCCGCGGCAGCAGAGTGTGTAGCCAGGTAGGCCCAGCCCGCCAGGAAGTTCGGGTAGACCCTCCCTGGGTACTCACCGTGGGTCACCCGCCACTTGCCACTCCCGCGCTGTGGCTTGAGTCCTCGCTGCACTAGCCCGGCCGTCCACACACCCCAGGGTTCCAGTTTTCGCCGCCCGCCGCTCCCTGCATGCACCACACCCCAGCGGTCAACCACTAGTCCCGCCCGCAGCAGCTTCGCCACGCCCCACACATCGACCATGATGTCGTCGTCCATCTTGAGCAGGTAGTGGGCGTGGGGACAGAAGCGGTTGGCCCATGAGAGAGCAAGGGCGTGCTTGTAGGTCAGGTTGCGGTAATGGTCCTGGAAGTCGGCCACGACCAGGTCGCGATGAAGGGCGCTCTCCTGTAGCACCGTCGCCAGCGGGACGGCCGGATATTCCGACTGTCCTGTCCTGCTGCTGTCAGCCAGGAAGAAGACCCGCCTGGCGCCCAGGGCGTCTAGGGCCTGCCAGGAGGCGTACTTCCTTTGAGCGTCCCTCAGGCTGGCGTGGGAGGGATGCGACATCACCAGGAGGACAAACAGTAGTGGAGACGTGTTACAGGCAGGGCTGTTGGCCACCAGGGAGGTGGCGGACAGGTCCAGCAGGGGTGCCGGCGGCGGGTACAGCCCAGGGTGGCCGCGCAGGGGTGGGCGGCAGTGAGGGGCGGGCGGGGGAGGGAGGATAGACTGGCCAGCCTCCCAGGTGAAGCCCACCATCAGCATGAGGGCTGCGGCTGTCACCACCCCCGCCACACACTCCCACCACACCAGCGGCCGCCTCACCATCACCCACCTGTCACGCCACCATCTTGTTTCTTTTAGTTGTGGGCCTCCGGAGGCAGGGGGCGCCAGCTGTGACCTCGCTCCTGCTGCTGCTCACGCCATCACTGCCACTCTGCCGGAAGAGTCTATCATTATTATATGACCACAAAATGTGTCAAGCATATCCAACGTTCATCTTCACTGCATTTTCATCTACACTTCAATCTCACTTTCAGTACATCCTCAACTGTCCTTTTGATCTGACCCGTGCGAGGTCATCTTCACTGCACCCTCATCTTCACTGCCCTTTAATGAAGATGCATTTGACCTTATCCTAATAAGTATTTTTTCTTGTCTTTTTATCGTAATGGATGTGATACGAGCGAAACATGTCTCAGGAAATTAGTCCGAGGTCTCCAGTAGTTGGTAGACCTTACGAAGGTAGAATGGTAATGGGAAGAGGCAAAGACGAAGGAAAAGGATCCCTTAAGCCTCGCTGTCCTAGGAAAGGAGGAGTCAAAACGGTCAGTCATCGTGTGAGTGATATCCAGACAAACTATGGGAAGCAGCAGCCAGACACGTGCCACGGGCTCAAGCCTTCGAGTGGCCGAAATGGTAGCTGTAAAACAGGGAGAAGGGCAGCAGCAACACAAGGGTCGGAAAGATGTTTGGGGAAAGGTTAATTATGCCCGAGAACTGATGAGAAGGAAGACTTCTGATTCCAGTGTGACTCGAAGAAAGGTTGAGGAAGATCCACCCAAGTTATGCGAACAGTAGATTATGCTGAGGTGAATATAATGACCTGTAGATATGTGACGGTTGATCACAAGAAAAGTAACTACAGCACCTGCACAACATACTCAGATTTTGAGAAGGAAAATTTGTGATGAATATATTGGATATCGAGGACAGAGTGGAGGATATGGTTTCACCCAACATGTTTGTGTTTGTAGAAGTGAATTATATAGAGCTGTGAAACTGAGGAATAGGACGTAAGTGATCATTAGAAAGAGGTGAAGGCAGAAATGTCTGTTCGAACACTACTGAATTTAACCAGTTTACTGTTTCCACGGTCTGAGATTTTGCACAATTTCGCATTAAAAGAGGAGGTGTGTTAAGTGCTAGAAAGAAAACGAGGAGAGGAGAGGAATAAAAGTGAGTAGAAAATGTACAGCGGAATCATCAGCGTAAAAAGGAAATAGGGTAAGAAGTTACAGATGATCTTTTGAGAGAAGAGAAAGATTAGGCAGTATGACAACCTTGAGGGACGCCACTGTTGCTTGGATTGGAAATGAGGAAGTCGATCCATCAGTAACTACTGCAGTGGACCAGCTGGAGAGGAAGGTTTGTATGAGAGATATAAGAGAAGCGGAGCACCTAAGAAAGGAAGTTTAAGAAGCAAAACCTTCTGCCTCACCTTGTCAGGTGATTTGAACCACTGCAGTTCAGCCCAAAAACCGTGATACTGCGTTTGACCTAAGCGTCAGTGATCAGGTAAAATAAAAAAAGAAATAGATAACAAAGAGGAGTCATAATGAAAAACATCAACAACAGTGTTGCCTTCCGCCTGAGGGAGACAATCACACGTAAAAACTAATCAGATGGTAAATACATCAGATAATTCTCCAACACATACGGCTGTGTCACCAGACGCTGACCTGGTGAAAGTGACACACAACATGAACACAGAACAGTACGAACCATATCAGTCCATATAACAATGTTGGTGAAGTTTTTTTTATTAGGAATCAAAATATCTGTGTTACTTGATAGGTTAAGGTCAGCTGATCTTGTTTATCTTGTTCAGTTGCGTTATGATCTTGTCCTCAGTGACTCTCACCACACAGATTATTAACATGGCCACAGTCTGTCATGGAGAGACTACCATACTGTTAACGAAGGTCCACTTTCCGGGTATACGGTACGTTAACGATGGTTGAAGTAGAACAACTTTTTGGAAGGTGAGTCGAAGGACTTGTGTGTCCTAGCCACCAAGGCTGGAACACACCCGTGTTCCGTGGTTGTTGTTGTGTCCCGTAGTTTCTGTGTAGACAACACCCACATTAGGATTCACCGTTATGATCTCTCTCTCTCTCTCTCTCTCTCTCTCTCTCTCTCTCTCTCTCTCTCTCTCTCTCTCTCTCTCTCTCTCTCTCTCGAACAGCGAAATTGGAACTCTCTCCCTCCCTTTGTCTTTCCTTCTCTGCGTAACCTTTCCACTTCAAGAGTCAGTTTTGTAAACACCTCAGATGTTCTGACTAATCTCTTCACTATTTATCTCTCGCTGATTACTTTTAATTTCATCAAGATTCTAAGGGATGGAGTACGTGAAATGGCCGGGGAGACAGATGCTTGAGTCTCCTCAGAGAGGAGATAAAGAGACAGAATACTGTCAGTGTCTGGACGAAGTGTGGACAGAATTTGTGCCAGCTTGATGGTACCTCAGCTGTTATTCCCTGCGCAGCTGAAGGGGTCATAATGATGGTCAATTATTCTTATCACTCCAGGAGAGAAAGATGATAAGAATAATCTCGCTGGTCACCTGCACCTTGAATGATACCTACACCCGAAGTTGTTGTATATTTTCCACTCTCTCTTCCCGTCTGTCTCGCACTGGTTTGGACAAGTCACATTTTTTTTTATGCATCTCAAGTTGCTTAGTGCCTGTAAGTCTTGTCCTCTCTCCAGGGACTATAGTATAACAAGACTTGTTACTTCGAAGAATCGTTCTTGCCTCAGCAGCCACACTCCCTCCCTCCGTGAGCCCATCGTGTAAGCGTTTCCTCCATATGTTCACAGTCGTTCCTCCCGTCCAGCTCTCCTCCTCCCCGGTCCCCGGCGGTGCCTCCTGCAGCCGTCCTCCTCACCAGCAGGCAGTACGTTCCCTGCTTTCTCCATGCAGCCGCGCCCCTCCCCTTGAGTATGCGTGTGATATTGTCTGAATCTTTTAATGTGTCTGTGTTCCATTGTCGCATGCGTGTGTGTTCGTCTGTCTGCTGATCTGTGTCTGTTGGTCCGTCTGCTGTGTTCCCTACGCCCAAGGCAGTATATCAGTAGGTCTAGTAAGCTTTTCCCTTTCACAATTATCACCAGCGTCCTATCTCTTTCTTGAGTTCACAGACGATGAATTACGATGTGATGATCTCCAAGTTAACATTACCATACTATATATATATATATATATATATATATATATATATATATATATATATATATATATATATATATATATATATATACACACACACACAAATTATTTCATCAGAACATTTCCAGAAGACATGAACATAATGACAGTGACCTACGTTATTTGATTACATCACCCTGCCGGAGGCCAGTACCAGGCCCTTGCATAAATTTCAGAATGATGACACTGTACCCGCGCCTGTATTTATCCCCCCCTCCCCCCTCCCCACTAGAGGAACCAGAAAGTAGTAGGAGCAAAAACAAGACGCAGACCGAGAGCTTATTATGCCGGTCGTGTGGGAAAACACTGTAATGAAACGTTTGTACATAACGGTCGCTGGACGGTGTGTGTGTGTGTGTGTGTGTGTGTGTGTGTGTGTGTGTGTCTGTTCATAGCGTTACACAACACTCGAGGCGCGCTGACCACGGCCGCATGGGACAGAGGTGGAGGGTGGGCAGGGGATGAATGGGATGGGAGTGTGGTGTATGGAGTGGGATGGGAGTGTGGTGTATGGAGTGGGATGGGAGTGCTCAGACCAGGAAGTGAGGTGGTGTTCATGAAAACAAGAATACATACTTGAGGGAAGGACTGTATGATAAGGAAGGGCAGAGATGTCGAGTATAAATGAATTAAAGGACAGGTTTTGAATAATAAGTTGTGATATGTACTTGTGGAACTTGAGTGTATGGATGGGGACGAAGAATGTATGGTAAAGGCCCAGCCCATCTAATGGTAAATCCTCTAACTTGTTTCCCTCACGGTCACCGGCCACAATGTCCCAGTTTATGGCGGGTTAGTTAAAATCCCTCACAAACATTACTTCTTTGCCATTCACTGGGGATTTGATTTCTTCATCCCAAGCTCTGATATTCACGCCACGAAGTTTGGAAAGTCTGTACACAAAACCAGAAATGATTTTGGACGTGTTAGTCATCAATTTCATTTGTACAGTGACTCGTCTGCATCGACATTTGATTGTCTAAACCCGTTTGCTTGTTGGTTATCGTGTGCGTCATCCAGAACACCCAGCTGATCTGTGGAGCCCGTCTCTTAGAAATACATTATACAGAGTTCGCTGACTGCTGCTGCTAATAAGTGTTTGCGTGTTATCCAGAAATCTGATACTGCTATGATATCAGGCTCTTCTGAAAGGGTCTACAACATGAATTCTTTAAGCTTTAGCTTAACACTTTTGGCGTTGGTGTTAAATACGTTAATATATCGCTAGCTTCTGCTGAGTGAGGTGGATGAGACATAAGCCTGGAAGGTTATATCCCAGCCAGTACGGTCATATCCAACCTTAACTGTGTCGGGCAATTAACATGTTCCCGACTAATGCTTGTTTCATGTGATTATAGTTCATCCCCCAGCCAGACTAACAGTACCTACCTCATTCCAGTGGAGGTCATCTCTAGTAAACAAGCTCCCGTCTCCACTAAGTGTGCCCCATAGATCTATGTACGCATACAAGCCCTACAGCGGTACAGATGTGCTGTACTGCATCACACATGCCTAGTATTCTACCCAAACATTAAGTTCCCGCGTCGTACCCTGGACGGAGACTCGTCCTCACAACCTTCCCGCGACTTTCTTCAAACTTTCTTATTCGTGTTTTTATATTTGTCCATGATGACATATCTCTCCACAACCCTCCCGTACCATATTGTTACTCCAGCTTGGTAATGACGGCTGACTGACGGTGGACGGGCCGGGAATGGCTAGGTGTGTGTGTGTGTGTGTGTGTGTGTGTGTGTGTGTGTGTGTGTGTGTGTGTGTGTGTTTCGGGGGGTTCTAGTCTGACGGCCACACCGCCTGCCGTTAGGGGAACGTACAGAAAAACGTTACCGGAACGTTAAAGGGTTTACCGTGGCATAATGTAACTCCTGCCGATGCGCTCTGCTGCCTTGGCCAGCGTAGTAGTGACCGTTGCTGGTCGTTCCTCACGATCCTGACACTTGACACACACACACACACACACACACGCGAGTGATGAGTCGAGCGTTCTGGTGCCACGGCTGAGCCAAGCGCTGCTCCTGCTGGGTATATTTACTTGCTGGATCGTTTCATCACACTTGAGAGAGACAGATAGGGAGGAAGGCCAGTAGATGAAGAGCTGACATGTTCATCATGGATACGTGCTGAGCCATGTGAGGCAAGTGTTGACAAGGGTTGGGTAACCCGAGGCAGGTGTCAGACACTCTTATCTGAGAACTTCCCGGTACAAAGGAGTCCATCCTGACCCTCCTACTGAGTGTAGCGCAGCCTGGGGTCTTTGGGAATCCCTGGAAATTTGGTTCTGGGGTAACATCAGGACCGTTTCTGAATGTGGTGGTCTTGGGATGATAAATGATAATGATAATTATACGAGGGGGTGTAAGTACGTGCCTGCTTATGACTACTTATGATGAGATATTGTCTGGGGGCAGAGCAGCAGGCGATGCTCACCACACACACACGTCTCCTGTTTAACAATACTGTTATTATCTGCTGCCGCGCACGCTGCATGACTCTTAACTAATCTTGGCTTCATCTGCAACAATTTACGATCTTAAACACTGTCAAGCCTTCTTTTTTTACGGGATCAAATACTGTACCTCATGCATAGTTTTTGTAAGCATAGCATTGAAGATTCTCTCCCTGTCTCTTTTTTTCTAGGCTTTTATATATTTCTGTCTCGTGCCTTCTTGAATTATTATGCTTCGTGTACATTCAATTTCTTTCTTCTCTTCTGTGAAGTTATCAGTTCCGGGATGTTCTCGTTGATCTCTTCGGTTTCCTGCCTACCTACCTGCCCTTGTGTGTACTTACGGTGACAGTCTGCCATGAAGTAGAGCTACCTCGTAGCGCTCACCGCGGGTATATTTCAAGGCAGGAAGAACTAGTCGTGTGACTGTGGTTGAGGGTTAAATGTGAGATGGGGAGAGTTTATATTTGTGGAGTGAATGCGAAAAAACTTTACGTGGGGGGAGTCTGGAAGAGATGACAGCAACCTGGGCCTCGGAGGGACACTTGACAGCCAATGAAATGCTGGCCCCTTGCACTGCCGCCACTATCCATCCCGCTTCCCAGGTGGTAATTCTTCCTAAGCAGGTGACTGCGTACCACCTACTACCCAGGAGAGAGAGAGAGAGAGAGAGAGAGAGAGAGAGAGAGAGAGAGAGAGAGAGAGAGAGAGAGAGAGAGAGA